>NC_133336.1:4210383-4422703 GCF_042186555.1 Aquarana catesbeiana
GCCAAATTCCACGCTGATCTTCTGAGGATCACATATCAGGAACTCTGAGGAGCCCCCTCCCCCCCCCCCCAACAACATTATTATTAACCACTTCATGGATCTGAACAGAAAGCTGCACTGCTGGGACAGTAAGGAGCCAATGGGAGGCCTGAAATACCTTTCCTGGAGAAACCGCTGCTCCAGTCTCCCTTCAGTACCTATCATGTCATCCGCAGCCTAGACGACGGGTCACATGATCTCTGCCAAAGGATGAGCCTCTGAAGTGGTCACATGACAGGCGCTGTCCCAAGCCCGGTCGGTTTAGATTTAGTGCCAGGCGGTAGATCAGAAGAGCCGTCAATCACCAAAGATAAATTTCCTTTTTCTGACGCCAAGCCCGGGTATCCGAATTGAATCCGAGAACCGGAATCCGGGTCTCTGTGTGGAAGCAGTGGTCTCTCTGCAGAGGTCCAACACACCTGTAGCTGAGTCAAACAGATGGCTCTGCATCCAGTAAAGCTCACACTCCCTTCTGATTGGAGGGCTCTAGCTGGGACTGAGCAGGGCAGGGGGGGCGTGCCCGACCAACTGCTACCTTCTCCGCAGGCAGGGGACAGGCTTTTCTACTCGGGCTGAGATTGATTTCTAAAGAGATCGGACTGGAAGACTTTGAAGCTCCTGGAGCAGATTTAAACTTTTAGCAACTGGCAATAGTCATGAGATCACTTCCACACACCCCTGTTTGTGGGGGGGGGATGTCCCCCTGCTGCACGAGCCCCCACCCGTCATGTTAACCCCCACCGTGTTTCCTGGGCTCTGTGATGATCTCTTTTTGGTAATGACCTGCAAAACATCACTTCTTGGTCCTGGTGTCACATTCCCCAGCCAGTATGGGGGAGGGGGGGGGGGGGTGGAAGAAGATAATGAAGCTCGATCTGTGCTCCATTAGCTTCTTTGGAGGACAGGTGAGACATTACTGCCCTGATGTCTCACCAAAGAGAATCTGTCCCCCCAAAAAAAATCATCAAATAGGGGGGTTTGTTGTCCCTTATGTGATAGAAAAAAAAAAGAAAAAATAGTTTTACCCAAGCACTTAACCCCCAAAAAAATTTTTGGGGGCCCCCCTCAACCCCATCTACATGCATGCATGTACCAGCATAAACACGCATGTCACCTATGGAAAATATAGGGTATAGACGTTTATTGCTGTTTTGTGGGCTCACAAGATTATAATCCTTGACATGTTTGGTATCTACTTACTCGGCGTATCCTCATCTTTTATATTTTACAAAAAAAAAAAATGGGTAATCTTTTGCGTTTATGTGCCCTAAAATTAACTTTAGTGTATTTTTTTTTTTTGTGTGAGAAATTTTGCATTTTATAAACCTTGCGCAATAATAAGATAAGTATATTTTAAAAAAATTGGAGCTACCGATATTTTATTCTCCAGGGTCTCTTCTTCCAGAAAGTATATCAGGTTTTAATTAATCTTCAGGCCTAAAATATATATATATATATTTTTTTTTTAATTGTGCAAAAAAAACCCCACAAAAATGTCTCTGGCAGTGAAAGGGTTAAAAGTCCTTTTTTATTTATTGCGGACGTGAGTAAACAGTCAGCCCTGCGTTGTGCCCCCCCCCTCCCCTCCCCCCATGTGACCCCCTGTCTGCCTCTTCCAGGTCTCCATGCTGAGTGTCCTCCATGTTCCGGACAGAAGTTACAGCCTCCCCTGCAGGATCCTCAATCAGTATCTGCTCACCGCTCAGGGACAGTTCTATGACCTCAAGGTAAAAATGCTTTCCGGGAAAAGCCGGATCCTTTCTTGCCGTGTTCCAACTTGTGAAACGCACAACGTACCGCAGCGAGCCGACCGCGCCGGAGCCGGATCCCAGGTGCATCAAAACCAAAAGGACTGCCAGGTCTTCCAGGTCATGTTCTTCAGAAGCAGTCTGAGTAGAATGGACAAAGCCACCCTTGTACTCTGTGTGGAAGCAGTGGTCTCTCAGCAGAGGTCTGACATTCCCCCTTCCAATAATCAAAGTGCACATTCCCTGCTGTCTTGGGGAGCTCTGGTTGGGACTCATCAAGGAGGCATATTGGGCCTCTGCAGAGAGACCACTGCTTCCCCACAGAGAGCAAGAGTCATTTTCTGTGTGGAAGCAGTGGTCTCTCAGCAGAGATCTGATATGCCCCTTTTTCAAGTAAGCAAAGTTCATGCTCCCTACTGATTGGGGAGCTCTGGCTGGGACTCAGCAAGGGGACATGTCAGACCTCTGCAGAGAAACCAACATGACCCCTTGCTGTATCCCAGCCAGAGCTCCCCAATCATTAGGGAGGCAGGATGCGCTTTACTTATTGCAAGGGGGCATGTCAGACCTCTGCTGAGAGATCATTGCTTCCACACAGAATAGGACTCTTGTTCTCTGTGGAGGAAGCAGTGGTCTCCATGCAGAGGTTCTAACATGCCCCCTTGCTGAATCCCAGTCGTAGCTCCCCAAACAGCAGGGAGTATGCACTTTAATTATTAGAAAGGGAAATGTTAGACCTCTGCTGAGAGAAAACTGAAAACTGCTTCCACACAGAATAGGACTCTTGCTCTCTGTGTGGAAGCAGTTTTCAGTTTTCTCTCAGCAGAGGTCTAACATTTCCCTTTCTAATAATTAAAGTGCATGCTCCCTGCTGTTTGGGGAGCTACGACTGGGATTCAGCAAGGGGGCATGTTAGAACCTCTGCATGGAGACCACTGCTTC
Organism: Aquarana catesbeiana; assembly: GCF_042186555.1. Taxonomy (NCBI): domain Eukaryota; kingdom Metazoa; phylum Chordata; class Amphibia; order Anura; family Ranidae; genus Aquarana; species Aquarana catesbeiana. The sequence continues at coordinate 4,213,113 of NC_133336.1, forward strand.
CCCCACAAGAGAGCAAGAGTCCTCTGTGTGGAAGCAAACATCTCTCAGCAGAGGTCTGACATGCCCCCTTGCAATAAGTAAAGCGCATCCTCCCTGATGATCGGGGAGCTCTGGCTGGGATACAGCAAGGGGACATGTTGGACCTCTGGAGAGAGACCACTGCTTCCAAGCAGAGAGCAAAAGTTCTTCTCTGCTTCATGCTGGCAGGGAATAGACTTTCTACTCCGACTGTGGCAACACGGACTGTAAGGCTTACCTGCCCTTTTTGTTTTGATGTACCTGTGGCTGTTTTGGAAGGAAAACCTTGAGGGGAATTTTCTAAGAACCCTTTCACAATTGCGCAATTTTGGCCGCAATTTTTTTGGTGCATTTTTTTAAGCGACTTTAAGCAATGGCTGTGTAAACATGAGGTCTGTGGACCTCAAATCGCATCAAAGTCGGACCAAATTTAGTGCAGGGAATACTTTTGAAGTCGCACAAATATGAACGGTACTCATTGGGTATCATGGGGGGGGTGGGGGGACGACTTGTCGTGCGACTTTGCAGTCCCAAATTTGCAGGACAAGTCGCACAAGTGTGAAAGGGGCCTTAAACTGGAGCAGCTGTGCATAGCAGCCAATCAGCTTCTTCCTTTCAGCCTGGGTTCACACTGAATGCGGGTTCAGCTGAACTCGCACAATTTCAAACCGGCATTTCAGTGCGACTTCGGGGGGGGGGGGGGTGATTTGAGACACATCTGTGCGGGTTCATGCACAGATGTCTATTGAAATCGCCCCCCCCAAATCCGCCAAAAGTCACGCAGGATTCGGACGGCGCCGTTGCCGGCATGCAATTTGGCATGTCAAATCGACCCGATGTGAACGGGGGGTCAAGGTCAAAGCTTAACTGCACAAGCTGAACTTAGAAGCTGATTGGTTACTCTGCACATCGCCCCCCCCCCTGTAATTATCTATAAAACAGCATGCAATCTCAGACGGGGAGGGTCAGCACTAGGAGCCAATCAGACTGCTGCATTACATGCACATGTGATGTCAGAGTGATGACCTCACCAGTCTGCTGCTGTCCAGTTGTAGGCGGGTCCTGGACGCAGCGCAGTGAGCGGAGAGGTGTAGGATCTGGCTGTGGTGTCTGTTAGGCGTGTCTGGATCACAAGGCTGGCCGCACTGAATTAGAAATCCTTTGGCACGGTATTCAGTTGGGTTTGTGACTCTGTATGTTGTTTACTTGCACTGTGTTGGTATTCTGTGTGATAAAAAGTTCTGTTTGTTGTCCATTCCAGCAACTTTATATGTCTACCAGCGAGCCGACGCCGGAGTGTGCCGAGGAGAGCCGGGACTGTGCCAGGGATATGGAGCTCCTGCAGAGGTTGGGGCTGACCGAGGAGGAAGAGGAGGAGGAGGAGGGCGAGGGGGCGCAGGATGGCAGGGGCAAGGACTGCGTTGTCTGTCAGAATGACACGGTGAACTGGGTCCTCCTCCCCTGCCGCCATGTCTGCCTGTGTGACGGCTGCCTGACCCGCTTCCAGCACTGCCCCATATGCCGCCAGTTTGTACAAGAAACCTTCCCGCTGCGCAGCGGAACACCGCCAACCGGGTGAGGACCACCGAGCCTGGAACACCCAACCGTACCCAGTCCCAGCATACCTGTCCCTAACACCGTGCCCACCCTCATAATCAGACTGCCGCGGTTTGGTATGGGGGGTCAGTTTCCCACCAATATGGTAAGGGGGATCAGTTTCCCACCGGTATGGCGAGAGGGGTCAGTTTCCCACCGGTATGGCGAGAGGGGTCAGTTTCCCACCGGTATGGCGAGAGGGGTCAGTTTCCCACCGGTATGGTGAGGGGGGTCAGTTTCCCACCGGTATGGCGAGGGGGGTCAGTTTCCCACCGGTATGGCGAGAGGGGTCAGTTTCCCACCGGTATGGCGAGGGGGGTCAGTTTCCCACCGGTATGGCGAGGGGGGTCAGTTTCCCACCGGTATGGCGAGGGGGGTCAGTTTCCCACCGGTATGGCGAGGGGGGTCAGTTTCCCACCGGTATGGCGAGGGGGGTCAGTTTCCCACCGGTATGGCGAGGGGGGTCAGTTTCCCATCGGTATGGCGAGGGGGGTCAGTTTCCCACCGGTATGGCGAGGGGGGTCAGTTTCCCACCGGTATGGCGAGGGGGGTCAGTTTCCCACCGGTATGGCGAGGGGGGTCAGTTTCCCTTCGGTATGGCGAGGGGGGTCAGTTTCCCTTCGGTATGGTGAGGGGGGTCAGTTTCCCTTCGGTATGGTGAGGGGGGTCAGTTTCCCTTCGGTATGGTGAGGGGGATCAGTTTCCCTTCGGTATGGTGAGGGGGGTCAGTTTCCCTTCGGTATGGTGAGGGGGGTCAGTTTCCCTTCGGTATGGTGAGGGGGGTCAGTTTCCCTTCGGTATGGTGAGGGGGATCAGTTTCCCTTCGGTATGGTGAGGGGGGTCAGTTTCCCTTCGGTATGGTGAGGGGGGTCAGTTTCCCACCGGTATGGCGAGGGGGGTCAGTTTCCCACCGATATGGTGAGGGGGGTGAGTTTCCCACCGGTATGGCGAGAGGGGTCAGTTTCCCACCGGTATGGCGAGAGGGGTCAGTTTCCCACCGGTATGGCGAGAGGGGTCAGTTATTCACCAGTATGGTAAGGGGGGTAGTTATTCACCAGTATGGTAAGGGGGGTAGTTATTCACCAGTATGGTAAGGGGGGTAGTTATTCACTGGTATGTTATAGGAATGTGAGAAGCCGGTGAAGTTGCAGGAACCGCACACACACAAGGAGAGTATAAAGGCTCCACAATTGTCTCTGGTGGGAGCCCAGGATACCGGCGCTGACACACCAGATTGCTGACCGCTGAGCCTCCTTAAGGCCCCTTTCACAGCGATCCGGTGCACTTCTCCCACAGTGCCGGTGCCATAGACTTCTATTATGTCCTGAGGTTTTGTTGTGCTTCCAGAAAGTGCACCTGGGGACATTGATGAAGTCTTCTGCAAAGCGCAGCTAACAATCATGAAAACCGCGGGTACATTGCGCTTCACCCGTGTGGCAGGAGGAGTGCAGCAGTTCACTGTGAAAGGAGCCTGATGACCCGGCTGGTGTTTTAAAAGCTGATAATTGGAATGAAGTGTTCACTAAGGCTCCATTCACACTTGTACAACTCCAATCTCGTGTGGCTTTGGAGCGCAACTTTGGGTAGGTGCGACCTGGATGCGACTTTGACCAATGATAATGGACAACTGTCACACGTATTACATTCAGGTGTGACTTTTATGGGACTTTTGAGGGTTTACATTGCAGTCTATGGCACTCAGGTGGCATGAAAGTCGGACCAAAGTAATGCAGGAATCTTTTTAAAGTTGCTGCAACTTCAATTCGCACATATTTGAACAGTTGGCATTGAAAAAACAGGGGGTGCGACTTGTCATGCGAATTTAGTGTCCATAGCCACATAAGTGTGAATGGAGCCTAAAGGGTTAGTTCACTTCCTCACAAAATCCGAAAGATGAACAAACTCAAAACACACCCCCCCATCCCGCCCAACCCCCCACCTGACCAACCCCGGTCTGCACTGCACTCACCCCATCCCATACTGGCACCCGCAGCCGGGGGTCACATGGAAAGCGCCCGGAGAGCTATGGTTTGGAACTGATCGGTCACCTTGGTGATAATTGGTCGGTTTTGGCTACAAATTTTATTTAATTTTAAACATGAAGGTTTGTCTTTGTAGCCAAAAAAAATATAAGGTTGTGACATTGGGGGTCCGTTTTTATAAACGCTCCCCCACCCCGGACTTCACACATTCCCGAACCCAGATACCACGCAAGTTATTTGTTACTTTTATGCCAGATTTTATTTGTCTAATTTTAAGCATGGAGAGAATAAAAAAAACTGCCGCTTTATTTTTTCTGTGATTTCTCAGCGGCACATTTAAAGTCCCAATGACTTCCCTTGGCTCCCCTCCCTCTTCGGGGGTTCGGACACCTTTAATGTCTTACAAAGGATTGTGTCCATAGTTGGTGTATTTTGGGCACTTCCACATAATCCCAATATTCTCCAATGCCCGAGGATGGAGCTCCGCCTCCAACTGACAATCTTATATATCACAGTAAATCAAAAAAATATTATATTTAAAGGTTTTCTCTCTAAAGTTTTTTTTGTTTGTTTTAAGATTTGAATGTGAATTGAATACGGTCCATTGGAATTCATTTTATCAACAAGTTACATATGAAGAAAATCTTCTGTCTGTGTGTTTTATTTTAAGATTTAGGAATATAAGTAGCAGCCATCTTTTCTAATTACATATGCAGCCTCCGCTTCCTGAGCGCGCAGCTTCTGCTTCCTGAGCGTGCAGCTTCTGCTTCCTGAGCGTGCAGCCTCCGCTTCCTGAGCGTGCAGCCTCCGCTTCCTGAGCACGCAGCTTCTGCTTCCTGAGCGCGCAGCCTCCGCTTCCTGAGCGCGCAGCCTCCGCTTCCTGAGCACGCAGCTTCTGCTTCCTGAGCGTGCGGCCTCTGCTTCTTGAATATGCAGCTTCTGCTTTTTCTGCTTCCTGAGTAAGCAGCCTCTGAGTTTTCTGCTTCTTGAATGTGTAGCCTCTGCTTCCTGAGTGTGCAGCCTCTGCTTTTTCTGCTTCCTGAGTGTGCAGCCTCCCGTTCCTGAGTGTGCAGCCTCCCGTTCCTGAGTGTGCAGCCTCCGCTTCCTGAGCATGCAGCTTCTGCTTCCTGAGCACGCAGCCTCCACTTCCTGAGCGCGCAGCCTCCGCTTCCTGAGCATGCAGCTTCTGCTTCCTGAGCGTGCAGCCTCTGCTTCTTGAATATGCAGCCTCTGATTTTTCTGCTTCTTGAATGTGTAGCCTCTGCTTCCTGAGTGTGCAGCCTCTGCTGTTTCTGCTTCCTGAGTGTGCAGCCTCTGCTTTTTCTGCTTCCTGAGTGTGCAGCCTCTGCTTCCTGAGTGTGCAGCCTCTGCTTCCTGAGTGTGCAGCCTCTGCTTCTTGAATATGCAGCTTCTGCTTTTTCTGCTTCCTGAATATGCAACCTCCCGTTCCTGAATATGCAGCTTCTACTTCCTTAATATGCAGCCTCCTGTTCCTGAATATGCAGCCTCCCTTTCCTGAATATGCAACCTCCCGTTCCTGCCTGGTAGTGCTGCTCAGTGACGATTCTTTACTGTTCCTTCCTGTCAGTACAAGCCGAGCATTCTGGGTTATTAGGAACCTAATCAACAGAGAGGTTTCCTGATACTATACCCCCCTATCCCTCCGGCACCCCGTTCTACAGACACTTTTTTGCAAAATCTATAAAATCTCAGTCTGTCTTGCACTGGCTCCTCCTCCATTCTCAGCACTTTTCATTCATTGGATTTCAGTTCTTTCAATCTTGAAGGTTCAGCACCACATATAGGCGGTCTGCATACAAATACAGCCTGTCTAGGAATGGCCAATCCTCCAGATCCGCAACATCATGTGACCGCGGACTACAGTCAGTATTCTGGGCATTGAGCACAGCTTTTTTTTCTCCTTTAGGGGAAGGAAGGGGCGCTGGGGGATCATCTTTAATCATTTTTTATGTAAGGGTCTTGTTATATACAGGGGCATCTCATAAAATTAGAAGATCATCAAAAAAGTTTTTAGTAATTCAATTCAAAAAGTGAAACTCGTATATTTTATATAGATGTGTTACACACAGAGTGATAGATTTCAAGCATTTCTTTCTTTTCATTTTGATGATTGTGGCTCACAGCGAGTGACACCCCAAAATTCAGTATCTCAGAAAATGAGAATATTACATAAGACCAATTAAAAAAAAAGGATATTTAATCCAGAAATGTTGTCTTAGTGAGAAGCCTGTCCATGTACAGTATAGGATGCACGCAATACTTGGTCGGGGCTCCTTTTGCATGAATTACGGCATCAATGCGGCGTGGCATGGAGGAGATCAGCCGTGGCACTGCTGAAGTGGTATGGAAGCCCAGGTTGCTTTGATAGCAGCCTTCAGCTCATCGGCATTGTTGGGTCTGGTGTCTCCCATCTTCCTCTTGACAATCCCCCACAGATTCTCTATGGGGTTTAGGTCAGGCGAGTTTGCTAGCCAATCAAGCAGTGATCACATGATCATGTGACCAGGTATTGGTAGTTTTGGCAGTGTGGGAGGTGCCAAGTCCTGCTGGAAAATGAGATCCGCATCTCCATGAAGCTGGTCAGCAAAGGGAAGCATGAAGTGCTCTGGAATCTCCTGGTAGAGGGCTGTGCTGACTTTGGACTTGATAAAACACAGGAGGACCAACACCAGCAGATGACCCGGCTCCCCAAATCATCACTGACTGTGAAATATTTAGCATTGGATTTGGAAATCGCTGTCCCGGTGTCTGGAGGAGGAGTGGAGAGGCACAGAATCCAAGTTGCATGAGGTTCAGTGTGAAGTTTCCAATCAGTGATGATTTGGGGAGTCGTGTCATCTGCTGGTGTTGGTCCTCCTGTGTTTTATCGAAGTCCAAAGTCAGCGCAGCCCTCTACCAGGAAATTCTAGAGCTCTTCAGGCTTCCCTCTGCTGACCAGCTTTATGGAGATGCTGATTTCATTTTCCAGCAGGACTTGACACCTCCCACACTGCCAAAACTGCCAATACCTGGTCACATGATCATGGGAACACTGCGCTTGATTGGCCAGCAAACTGGCCTGACCTAAACAACCCCATAGAGAATCTGTGGGGGATTCTCAGGAGGAAGATGAGAGACACCAGACCCAACAATGCAGACGAGCTGAAGGCTGCTATCAAAGCAACCTGGGCTTCCATAACACCTCAGCAGTGCCACGGGCTGATCTCCTCCATGCCACGCCGCATTGATGCCGTAATTCATGCCAAAGGAGCCCCGACCAAGTATTGAGTACATACTATACTGAAATCTATCACTCTGTGTGTCACCCCATCACGTGGGCTTTCAGTGAATAGCCAAAGCGTCCATTTCAGCTGATCCTTTACAGGCACTTTCCAATGTTTTCATGATCGGGTGACCCGCCCTGGAAAAAATGCCATACAGTCCTCGGTGGAGTGCATGTAGACAGGAGGTGGCTGCAAAAAAAACTGCAGGAGATCAGTAACACTGAGATGTCACATGTAAGAACAAGGATTTTATTGATGAAATGTATGATGATGATACGCGGTGCTTTAGCAAAGGAAATGCTAGACATCTACAGTACTATAAGCTGTTGCATTACGTCAGTGCTGCAGTTTTCTACTTTTCCATTAGGGGGAGTGTGAAGAATGCTGTATTGTCACTGGGGGGGCAGCCGGGAGGGATGAACCTTCAATGTATTCATTCATTGCTATGCTAATTATGGAAGTCATTGCACAGCGAAACACCACCAGCCCAACTCATGGGACATCTGTATGATAGGAAAACAAAAGGCCGTCTTCATCCCATTACTGCCCACTCCCAGCAGAGACTCCGATGGAAAAGTGAGATACCGGGAGGGGGTGATCGGAGAGTATGGTCACCCAGCAGAGCTCCGGGAAAATAAAAATGATGATAAAAAAAAGAAATAATAGAAAAATAAAAATTATTATAGCAGTCAAATTTAGAGGATCACATCATAAAATATCGGCGTTGTAATAACAATACAAAGAATAGTTTTTATTGACAATCCAATATAAGATGTTCGGAAAAATCTCCTTTTATGCTGTGAGCTCTGCCTGTCTGCTGGCCGTCTCTTTCCACAACTTCCTGAATTCCCAACATGCTCTATTTCTAAGGACTACATATCCCATGGTACCTTGTTTCCTGTACTGACTCCGCTTCCTGAAACCCCTCCCCTCATAAGGCGGGCTGTGTGAAATGTGTGAGACAGCAGTGCCTACTCACAGGGCATAGTGACCCTGGGTCACAGAATTCCATGGCGGAAATTTGTGGTGTCTTCACAAACTTCCTGAGTCATAGGAGGGGGCTGAAAATCATTGGAAAAAACAATAAATTAATATAGAATTTTTTATTTTGATAACAGATGCCCTTTAAGAGAAATAATACTCACCTTGATTCTGGAGCTGTCCCCTGCAGTAAATACATTTGGCCACTAGATGTCAGCAGTCTCCTGTGTTAAATGACCACCAGCTTCATTCTACCATCATCCTGTGAGCCCGGACTGCCATGGACCCACCTCTTGGAGCTGTGCTGAACAGCACTCATACAAAATGACATGGTTGTATAGGGGGAGGGGATGTGGTGACATCACTGGCTAAATGTGGATCTATGGCCCTGGGCAGATATTTGTTCAGTGATTTCACCACCACCCTTCCCCTTTGATTACATGGCTGGAGATGTGGGTTCAATGATAATGCAGGTGGCAAAAACAAGACTGGTTAGTGGTGAGCATGGACTGCAATCGAGGATCATCTTGATGGTGAGTGTGGACTGTGATGCTGGATGATCTTGGTGTTGAGCATGAACTGCCATGGAGAATCATTTTGGTGGTGAGCATTGACTGCGATGGAGAAATCTTGGTGGTGACCGTGGACTGCGATGGAGGATCATGGAGGATCATCTTGGTAGTGAGTGTGGACTGCGATGGAGGATCATCATCTTGGTGGTGACCTTGGACTGCGATGGAGGATCACCTTGGTAGTGAGTGTGGACTGCAATGGAGGGTCGTTTTAGTAGTGATAGTGGACTGCGATAGAGGATCATCTTGGTGGTGAGCATGGACTGTAATAGAGAAATCTTTGTGGTGACCATGGACTGCGATGGAGGATCATCTTGGTGGTGAGCATGGACTGTAATAGAGAAATCTTTGTGGTGACCATGGACTGCGATGAAGGATCATCTTGGTAGTGAGTGTGGACTGCGATGGAGGATCACCTTGGTAGTGAGTGTGGACTGCGATGGAGGATCATCATCTTGGTGGTGACCTTGGACTGCGATGGAGGATCACCTTGGTAGTGAGTGTGGACTGCAATGGAGGGTCGTTTTAGTAGTGATAGTGGACTGCGATAGAGGATCATCTTGGTGGTGAGCATGGACTGTAATAGAGAAATCTTTGTGGTGACCATGGACTGCGATGGAGGATCATCTTGGTGGTGAGCATGGACTGTAATAGAGAAATCTTTGTGGTGACCATGGACTGCGATGAAGGATCATCTTGGTAGTGAGTGTGGACTGCGATGGAGGATCATCTTGGTGGTGACCATGGACTGCAATGGAGGATCATCTTGGTGGTGACCGTGGACTGTGATGGAGGATCATCTTGGTGGTGACCGTGGACTGCGATGGAGGATCATCTTGGTAGTGAGTGTGGACTGCAATGGAGGATCATCTTGGTGGTGACCATGGACTGCGATAGAAGATCATCTTAGTGGTGAGTGTGGACTGCACTGCTGGATGATCTTGGTGGTGAGAGTGGACTGCAACGAACGTTCTTGATGGTGAGTGTGGATTGCCATGGAGGATCATCTTGGTGGTGAGTGTGGATTGCAATGGATGATCAGCTTGGTAGTGAGCGCGTGGACTGTAATGGAGGATCATCTTGGTGGTGAGCTTGGACTGCAATGGAGGATCATCTTGGTGATGTGCATAGACTGCAATGAAGGAATCTTAGTGGTGGGTGTGGACTGCAATGGAGGATAATTTTGGTGGTGAATGTGGACTGCAATGGAGGATCATCTTGGTAGTGAGTGTGGACTGCGATGGAGGATCATCTTGGTGGTAACCTTGGACTGCAATGGAGGATCACCTTGGTAGTGAGTGTGGACTGCATTGGAGGGTCGTTTTAGTAGTGATAGTGGACTGCGATAGAGGATCATCTTGGTGGTGAGCATGGACTGTAATAGAGAAATCTTTGTGGTGAGCATGGACTGCGATGGAGGATCATCTTGGTAGTGAGTGTGGACTGCGATGGAGGATCATCTTGGTGGTGACCGTGGACTGCAATGGAGGATCATCTTGGTGGTGACCCTGGACTGCAATGGAGGATCATCTTGGTGGTGACCATGGACTGCGATAGAGGATCATCTTAGTGGTGAGTGTGGACTGCACTGCTGGATGATCTTGGTGGTGAGAGTGGACTGGAACAAACGTTCATCTTGATGGTGAGTGTGGATTGCAATGGATGATCACCTTGGTAGTTAGCGTGGACTGTAATGGAGGATCATCTTGGTGGTGTGCATAGACTGCAATGAAGGAATCTTAGTGGTGACCGTGGACTGCGATGGAGGATCATCTTGGTAGTGAGTGTGGACTGCAATGGAGGATCATCTTGGTGGTGACCATGGACTGCGATAGAAGATCATCTTAGTGGTGAGTGTGGACTGCACTGCTGGATGATCTTGGTGGTGAGAGTGGACTGCAACGAACGTTCTTGATGGTGAGTGTGGATTGCCATGGAGGATCATCTTGGTGGTGAGTGTGGATTGCAATGGATGATCAGCTTGGTAGTGAGCGCGTGGACTGTAATGGAGGATCATCTTGGTGGTGAGCTTGGACTGCAATGGAGGATCATCTTGGTGGTGTGCATAGACTGCAATGAAGGAATCTTAGTGGTGGGTGTGGACTGCAATGGAGGATAATTTTGGTGGTGAATGTGGACTGCAATGGAGGATCATCTTGGTAGTGAGTGTGGACTGCGATGGAGGATCATCTTGGTGGTAACCTTGGACTGCAATGGAGGATCACCTTGGTAGTGAGTGTGGACTGCATTGGAGGGTCGTTTTAGTAGTGATAGTGGACTGCGATAGAGGATCATCTTGGTGGTGAGCATGGACTGTAATAGAGAAATCTTTGTGGTGAGCATGGACTGCGATGGAGGATCATCTTGGTAGTGAGTGTGGACTGCGATGGAGGATCATCTTGGTGGTGACCGTGGACTGCAATGGAGGATCATCTTGGTGGTGACCCTGGACTGCAATGGAGGATCATCTTGGTGGTGACCATGGACTGCGATAGAGGATCATCTTAGTGGTGAGTGTGGACTGCACTGCTGGATGATCTTGGTGGTGAGAGTGGACTGGAACAAACGTTCATCTTGATGGTGAGTGTGGACTGTAATGGAGGATCACCTTGGTAGTTAGCGTGGACTGTAATGGAGGATCATCTTGGTGGTGTGCATAGACTGCAATGAAGGAATCTTAGTGGTGGGTGTGGACTGCAATGGAGGATCATGTTGGTGGCAAGCATGGACTACAGTTCATCTTGGTAGGGATCATGCATTGCGATACTGGATGATCTTGGTGGTGAGTGTGGATTGCAGTGGAGGATCATCTTGGTAGTAATCATGCACTGCGATGCTGGATGATCTTGGTGGTGAGTGTGGACTGTACTGGCAGATCATGTTGATGGTAAGTATGGATTGCAATGGAGGATCATCTTGATGGTCAGTGTGGAAATGTGTTTAATTATACATACCGTATATAAATTGCCTTACTAGCCAAGAGTTTTGTAAATGCTCTCCTATTCTTCAGACACCCCTGCCAGACAGCACAGCCAGTCAGTGACCAGACTTTCTTCCATTGCAGTAAAGCAGCACATTTTGGTCACTGACCTTCCGTAAATCTTTTAATTGGACAGTGCAAAAGCCTCACCACACCAATGAGGTCAACACGCTGCGTTAGAGTAACAGCACTGCGCAATGCCCCACTTTTCTTGGAATTACAGATCACTAATATAAAGGCTCAGGTACTTATACTAGCTGTATTTTACACCTACATTTTTGGATTTTTTTAAATTTTTAAAGCCCTAACCAGATTAAATCGTTTCTATCTTCCATCGGATCTGATTTGAAGTATATAAGTAATAAAAGGTTTGGATCAGACGGAGGCGCATGTGGCGTCTGTGTGCGGTTGTAGAAATGTGTGATTGTGGCGTTGGGAAGAATCAGTAAATAGTACATAAAGCTTTCATTCATGGACCGGCACACAGGCAGGCAGAGAAAGGGAAGGTAACAATGAAGAGTTCCCAGCTGAAGCCAGCTTCAGATTACACACAGCATTCCTTCAGCCTTCAGTAACTCTTTGCCTTCCTCCGAGGCCTCTGCACACTGGAGGGGCTTTGGTCTCTGTGAGTATGTACAATTTTTTTCAGCTACCATGTGGGTAGACCATACACTGCCGGTGTGTCGGTTCTCGGTGCCAAAATGTCAGCACTGGTAGACTTTGGGGCTGAGAACTGAAAGACCTAAATCTCTCTGAAGTGGCCCCAACTTCTAAATGATCTCTAATAATAAAGCCCTTCCCTGGCCAAATACAGTCCCTCCCGCAAGTCCTCCCTCCCAGCTCCAGGGTGGACACCTTCCCTGGGAAAAAATACCAGCCTTATCTCTTTCCTATTAATAACATTGGCAAGCAGTCAAGTTATGGGCAGGTTTACCCTACCCCACCCCCACCAATTCACTGCTTAGTCCACCGTCGCATGGCTGTCCATGGCACATCTTCTACTAACGGAGGCCGATGATTCACCATTGCGGACCACGCTCACCACCAAGATGATTCACCATTACAGACTACGCTCAGCACCTAGATGGCCCACCATTGAGGTTCACGTTCCCCAGCAAGATGGCCCACCATTGAGGTTCACGCTAACCATCAAGATTGCTCACCATTGAGGTTCACGCTCATCACCAAGATGGTCCACCATTGCAGTTCACGCTCACCACCAAGATTGCTCACCACTGTGGACCAGGCTTACCACCAAGCTGATCCACCATTGCAGACCAGACTTAACACTAAGATGTTCCACTATTGTGGACCATGTTCACCAATAAGATGATCCGTCATTGCGGTTTACGCTGACCACCAAGATGGACCACACTTACCACCAAGATGATCTACCATTGCGAACCATGCTCAACACTAAGATGGTCCACCGTTGTAGACCACGCTTACCACCAAGATGATCCACCATTGCAGACCACAATTACCATGTAAAATAAAACCAAAGAATTTCCAAGCTCAACTTACAAACCAGCCTGCGACCAACCGAATTAACCTGCCTAACAGTTTGCGTTAAAAACAGGGGTTAAGTTGTATACATGTGCTCCCACTGTGGAGACTCTTCAAAGTTAGAGTTAGGGCCTGCAGGATACAGGGTGCCTTGCCATGGCCTGCAGCTTATGCATGTATTTGCAAATGTGTGCAACTAAACCCCTGTTTTTAACGCAAACTGTTAGGCAGGTTAATTCGGTTGGTCGCAGGCTGGTTGGTAAGTTGAGCTTGGAAATTCTTTGGTTTTATTTTACATGCGTTTGCCCTTCCAGTGCTCCTTGCTGTGAAGACCAGTTATAGGTGGGGGCAATGACCTTTTTGTATTGTAGATAACAATTACCACCAAGGTTATCCATCATTGTGGTTCCCATTCACCACCAAGATGATCCACCATTGCGGACCAGACTTGACACTAAGATGGTCCACCATTGTGGACCATATTTGCCACCAAGATGAGTCCACCTTATCTTAAAGGGTGCTTCCAGATTTCAATAACTCTTCCCCCCACAACCACATCAACATACCCCCCATGTTGCGGGCATGTTGCCTGGCATGCCTTGGGAGAGGAGAGCAACTCTGCACCTTTTTTTTCTTACCAGTCCCTTGGTTTTTAGCTCTAAAAATGGTGAAAACTGATTTGACAGATTTGGCTCCCATTGACTTTAATGGGGTTAGGATTCAGCATTCAGACATTTGATATATATTCAGCTGAATCTCTTTAAACCAAACTCAGTGGTGTTCGGTAATCCCGACTAACCATAGCGGACCATGTTTACCACCAATATGGCCCACCATAGCAAACCACACTTACCACCAAGATGATCCACCATTACGGACCACACTTACCACCAAGATGATCCATCATTGTAGTTTCCACTCACCACCAAGATGATCCACCATTGGGGACCACACTTCCCATCAAGATGATCCACCATTGTGGACCACACTTACCACCAAGAAGATCCATCATTGAGGACCACACTTACCACCAAGATGATCCATCATTGTAGTTTCTGCTCACCACCAAGATGATCCACCATTGGGGACCACACTTCCCATCAAGATGATCCACCATTGTGGACCACACTTACCACCAAGAAGTTCCATCATTGAGGACCACACTTACCATCAAGATGATCCACCATTGAGGACCACACTTACCATCAAGATGATCCACCATTGAGGACCACACTTGCCACCAAGATTATCTACCATTGCGGATCACGCTTAACACTAAGGTGGTCCACCATTGTGGTTTACGCTCACCACCAAGATGGCCCACCATAGCCGACCACACTTACCACCTTTTTTTTTTTAAACCAGTCCCTTTGTTTTTAACCCTAAAAATGGTGAAAACAAATTTGACGGTTGGTCTTCTATGGGGTTAGGATTCAGCATTTGAACTTGATGTGTTCGGCTCATCCTGACTAAAACTCTCTGGAGGAACCCCAGGTGAGACAGTTTTAATTTAGCAACAGAATTGTTTTAATGCATCACAGTGGCGGCCGGTGGTATATTTTCTTGGCGGGGCGGCAAACAGTGCACAGCCAGCAACCCCTTCGGTCGGGTCACCTGCATCACCCCCCGGTCGGGGTCAGTCAGTCACCCGCAACACCTACCCCGGGCAACGCTTCTCTCCAGGGAACGGGCAGCCGGCCGGCTTCCCCTGTGTTTCCTCCTCGGCACCACGGCGGTGTCCTCGCCGTGCGCCTCCTCCCTCCTCCTCCCTCGGCCAATAGGGTAGCTTCTCCTTTCGGTCAATCGGGTAACGGATCTCAGGACCTGTTTCCTGATTGGCTGGGAGGCAGAATCAGTGTTACAACAGTGAATATTCATTCGCTATTGTCACACAACTGGGTGGGCTTGGAGCGCAGTGCTCTGCACCTCGAGTCCACCCTTTTTTAAAGCCTATTAGAGCCTTTGGCTGTAATCAGGTGCTTAAAAAAAAAAAAAACCCCATTGTAATTCATGCGTCCGGCGCCCTGCATGTAGATTAGGGGGCTGGATGCGAGGACAGGGGGGATGGTGCCCGTGCGCCCCTTATGGGCAGGCCGCCACTGATGCATCACTTGCTAAACATGCAGCACCCCACAATAAACATGCATGCATTGCCCTATCCTAAAGGGCACCCAAACATCCAATACAGAAATTGTTGCCAAGCAACACAACATAAGAAAGTGTCTGAAACATCCCATTACACGTCTCCATAATCCTGATGAAGAATGACACAGCCTGGAATCCCCCCCATCCCCCACTCTGCATTACATTGTCTCATACACAGCAAAACCCATTCAGCATTTTTTTTTTTTTTTGAATGAGTTGGCGGTGAGTCATTAACGCATCACATGATCCATCGCTGGGATCTCCCTCATGCCCAAGTAGGGATTATTTTACAAATATTCCCAGTCTGCAGCGCAGGAAGTTCAAGAGCTACAAATGTAACGAATTCCTCAAATATTTCTCTCTGCTTCAAGAATAATGCGATTGTGCTTTCTGCTCCGACCTCAAATATTCTTCACTCCAGGAAACGCATTTATATCCAAACATCACAGAAACAAAATACAAATCTGCAACGCGTTCCGAGGAAGAGATCATTTAAAGTGGACCGTCACCCAATCAGACAACTTTCCTCTCCCTGGCTCCCCCCCCCCCCCCCCACAAATGGAAAACAGGATCAAATACCATCAATTTCCTTTCCTGGCGCCAATCAATAGCAGGATATTGGCACATTTATGCCGCCATGTTCATTCATGTTTCAGTTCTGCAGTGCGACACTTCCTTCTTCCTCGCCTAGGTGAGAATGACGTAACCCCCACATCACACATCCTAGGGGGCGGTCTTAGGCTTTTTTTAGACGTGCGGTTGGGACGGAAAAAATGTGGGGTGGAGCCGTGTTTTTGCTGCTCGCCAACGTTACAGTTTACCCAACATGTTACAAATTCAAGCAACTGGGGAAGCGCCGCAAACGCCTGCAAGCACGTGCAATGTGCGTTTGTTGACAAAAATGGCGTTGCATTGCTTCCTCACCGCCTGTGAGTTCAAACATGCTTCAGAGGCCTTAATAATGTCACCACAACTCTTAACAGCCAAACACATTGAAAATTTCCATTTGGATTCTATTGGACTCTACCAAAAATAAAAAGCCCCGCCTCCTATAATCCCTGTGTGTGATTTGTATATTTCTTACAGATCTGTGCAGTCATCCAGTGTGAGGCTTCCTGTAATAAAGACCGATCTCTCCTTGTGCAGGGGGCCTGGTCTTGTCTCCACCCCCTCCTGTAGTTCTCTTTAGTGGGTGGAGCCTGCTGGGCCCCTCCCACAGCCCTGCTCTCTCTCTCCTCGTGCAGGGGGACTGGTCTTGTCTCCGCCCCCTCTTGTATGTTTCTGCAGGAAGCCTGTAGTGGGTGGAGCCTGCTGGGTCACCTCCCACACCTCTGCTCTCTCTTCTTGTGCAGGGTGACTGGTCTTGTCTCCGCCCCCTCCTGTAGTTTTCTTTAGTGGGTGAAGCCTGCTGGGCCCCTCCCACAGCTCTGTTCTCTCTCCTTGTGCAGGGAGACTGGTCTTGTCTCCGCCCCCTCCTGTAGTTTTATTCATGCAGCCTGTAGTGGGTGGAGCCTGCTGAGCTCCTCCCACAGCTCTGCTCTCTCTCCTTGTGCAGGGGGACTGGTCTTGTCTACGCCCCTTTCTGTAATTTTCTGTAGTGGGTGGAGCCTGCTTGGCCCCTCCCAAAGCTTTGCTCTCTCTCCTTGTGCAGGGGGACTGGTCTTGTCTCTGACACCCCACCCCCTCTTGTATTTTTCTGCAGGAAGCCTAGAGTGGGTGGGGTCTGTTCGGCCCCTCCCACAGCCCTACTCTCTCTCTTTGTGCAGGGGGACTGGTCTTGTCTCCGCCCCCTCTTGTATGTTTCGGCTGGAAGCCTGTAGTGGGTGGAGCCTGCTGGGTCCCCTCCCACACCTCTGCTCTCTCTTCTTGTGCAAGGTGACTGGACTCCGCCTCCCCCTCCTGTAGTTATCTGTAGTGGGTGGAGCCTCCTGGGTCACCTCCCACAGCTCTGTTCTCTCTCCCTGTGCAGGGTGACTGGTCTTGTCTCCGCCCCCTTCTGTAGTTTTCTGTAGTGGGTGGAGCCTGCCGGGCCCCTCCCACACCTCTGCTCTCTTCTTGTTCAAGGTGACTGGTCTTGTCTGCGCCCCCTCCTGTAGTTTTCTGTAGTGGGTGGAGCCTGCCGGGCCCCTCCCACAGCTCTACTCAGGCTATGTACAGCCCAGTGATGATGTTACGGCTACTTTTAGAAGGTAATATCTGGGTTTGTAAAGGCATTTGTTGCAGAGAGAGTGTATTTACTAAATGTCTTTTGAGGCTATAGATGAATATATTTAAAAGGTTAGATCACCTTTTCAGAAGAAATTAAACTAATGTCCGACACCCTGGGGGGGGGATGGGGGGGGGTTGCCGGTGTTTTTTCGCCTTTTCCTTTTTATTAAAAGGGTAAACTTAAACTTTCAATGAAAGTTTTTGTGTCCTGAGTTGAGTTTAAAATAAACCCCCCCCCCCCCCCCCCAAAAAAAGGAAAGTAATGCAGCCATCACATCTTAGTTAAAGTGTATCTAAACCCAAACATAGTGTAGCTGGTAATCATTGTTGTTGTCTTTAGATACACCCCAGTTCCTGGGGGGGGGGGGGGTATTTAGTGTCCCTTGGGGGCGGCGTGTCCTTTTATAGGTGTGGATCCTCCGCTGTCCTCTCTGGAATGGGATGGATCTGTTTTTTTCCTGCAGTGGAAACGTGTGATGAAGGGAGAAGTGTGGGGCAGGTCAGATGTGGAATGCGGTTGTGTTCCAGCAGTTTGTTCCACTGACGTCACCCCCCCTCTGCGGATGGCGGGGCGGCTTTGGACAGCTGTCTCTGGATTTTTCCCCTCCAGTCCCGGGATCCCGGCCCCTCGGCTCCATATTGTTCGTTCGATCCTCTCCCACAACTCGGAAGGTTCAACGAGAACCATTTATGTCGTCCCTCATGTGACAATAATACGGACGTCGCGTGTGACACGGAAGGCACTCGCACGGCTAAAAATTTATATTTTCTTTTGGGTCAGATTTAAAAAAAAAAAGGGGGATTTGAGGTCGATGTGGCCGAGCGACGTTGAGTTCTCTGTACCCTTTATCACTTTTTAAGGTGCCCCTTTACATGTTTGTAGCGTGTTAATGTGCGTTGTGTAACGTGATGATGTGTATTGCCATAGGCGTGCGCACAGGGTGTGCCAGATGTGCCTGGGCACACCCTAATCACCTTGTGTGCTGTGGATACCCCCTGTTTGGACCCGTGATGTTTTACCAAAGCCCCCCCCTACTGGGGCTCCAAAAAAAAATTGGGGGAAAAAACGAATTAAAAAAAATAAAATTGTTAAAAATAGTAATTAAAAAAATGTTAAAAAATAATTAGAAAAATAAAATTGTTAAAAATAATAATTAAAAAAATGTTAAAAAATAATTAGAAAAATAAAATTGTTAAAAATAGTAATTAAAAAATTTTTAAAAAATAATTAGAAAAATAAAATTGTTAAAATAATAATTAAAAAAATGTTAAAAAATAATTAGAAAAATAAAATTGTTAAAAATAATAATAATAAAAATGTTAAAAAATAATTAGAAAAATAAAATTGTTAAAAATAATAATAATAAAAATGTTAAAAAATAATTTAAAAAAAATAACATTTTAAAAATTAACACCTACCTCTGCCCTACTGACATTGTCCACGGCTCTTCTGACATCGGCAGTATATATACACATACACACGTATCTGTGTTGGGGTGCACACCCTAATGCAATAGGCTGCGCACACCTATGTGTATTGCGTTCAGGTGGACACCTTGAAATGCGGCCAAGTCACCGAAACATCCTGAAAATTGGGCGCAACCACAAATTCTGTAATGTCATTCGCTGTTAATGCGTTGCCTTCGTTCGTCGGGGCCGCCGTTCAAAACAAATGGGATTCTCAGCGCGACATCACCCCGGTATTCTTGGCGGGAAATTAGAAATTTTGCCATTTGGCGGTGGGAGTGCAATGTGTACAGATCGGCGGGCAATCGTCGCGATTTGACCTGGATGATCTCACCGAACGCCATGACTGACGCCGGGAATTACTTCCACGGGAAATGAATACATTTTATCGAAGATCTGGACTTTTCTGGTATACATCGCTCCTCCACCGCTCCTGCCCATTGTAATGAATGGGCACTGCTGCTGAAGTGCCTCAGCATCGGCGCTGCTCGGGCGCATTTAACCCTTTATTCGGATGCTAGCAGGGGTTAAAAGCGCCCTGCTAGCAGCAGAATAGCGCCGCTAAAACTAGTGGCGTTTTCCCGTCAACGCCCGCCCCAGTGTGAAAACAGCCTTAATGAATTGTCATTTATAAAATGTATATTCTAGAAATGATACACATGTTTGTGAATGTTATGTTATGTCCTTTTTTATATAAAAATGTATTTAAAAAAAAAAAGAGTTTAAACACAAAAAGCAAATAAAAAAAAGAAAAAGAAATTGTAATGCAAAAAAACACAATATATTAACCCAATTTTTTGGTAAAATATAAAAGATGATGTTATGCCGAGTAAATTGATACCAAACAAGTCACGCTTTAAAATTACACAAGCTCTCGAGATGGCGACAAACTAAGATACTTAAAAATCTCCATAGGTGACGTTTTAATATATATATATATTTTTATAGGTTACCAGTTTAGATTTACAGAGAAGAACTAGCGCTAGAATTATTGCTCTCGCTCTAACGTTTGTGACAATACCTCACATGTGCGGTGCGATCACCATTCATATTTACGTGTGGGGCTTGCGTATGCGTTCCCATTTTTAGCAGAGACCCCCCCAGAGCAGGGATGGGGAACCTTGGCACTCCAGATGTTTTGGAACTACATTTCCCATGATGTTCAACTACACTGCAGAGTGCCTGAGCATCATGAGAAATGAAGTTCCAAAACCTCTGGGGTGCCGAGGTTCGCCATCACTGCCCTGGAGAATAAAATGCCAACTGTTCCAGATTTTTAGATCACATGGTATTTGCGTAGCGGTTTTTAAACACAATTTTTTGGGAAAAATACACTAAATTTGCATTCGGGACTTGCGTATGCGTTCCCATTTGCGCATGAGCACGGGGAAGGGGGGGGACAGGAGCACTTAATTTTTTTTTTTAATTATTATTTTTTATTTTTTTCAAAACTTATTTTTTTTACATTGTCTTGATTTTTTTTGGTTTTGTTTTAAGGCAGTTGTAACCGCTCTACCTTTAAAAGCAAAAGATCCAAAAAAAAAATCTGCTCCCATTCATTTTGTATGGACTCAAATCACACTGCAAAGTATCGGCACTCGGTTTCGGCGAGTGCTTGACCAAAAGTACTGGTACCCATACTTGTCAGCTGGGGAAACCCATCCATTGTGGGCGCATGGGCGCCGCCCCACCAGAGGCTCTAATAGGCTTCAAAATAGGGTGGGCTTGGGGGGCAGAGCATTGTGTCCGGAGCCCAACCAGGTGTGTTGCAACAACAAATGAATATTTGCTGTTGCAACACTGATCCTCCTCCTGGCCAATCAGGAAGCGGGTCTGATACCCATCACCTGATTGACTGAAAGGACAGGCACTCCTATTGGACACCTAGGAAGAGGGGAGGAGACGCACGGCGGAAGCGAGGTGGAGAAGAGCCGCTGCCTGAATGTCTGATCCCCGCCGATGCCTGGATGCCCGACCCCCACTGCTATCTGGTACCCGATCCCCGCTGCTCCTCAGATGCCTGATCCCTCACGCTGCTTGGTGCCCTGATCCCTGCCGCTCCTTGGATGTCTGATCCCGGCCGCTGCATGGTGCCCTGATCCCTGCCACTCCTCAGATGCCTGATCTCTGCCACTCCTCAGATGCCTTATCTCTGCCGCTGCTTGGTGCCCCGATCCCTGCCGCTCCTCAGATGCCTGATCCCTGCCGCCGCTTGGTGCCCCAATCCCTGCCACTCCTCAGATACCTGATCCCGGCCGTTGCTTGGTGCCCTGATCCCTGCCACTCCTCAGATGCCTGATCCCTGCCGCTGCTTGGGGCCCCAATCCCTGCCACTCCTCAGATGTCTGATCCCGGCCGCTGCTTGGTGCCCTGATCCCTGCCACTCCTCAGATGCCTGATCCCTGCCGCTGCTTGGTGTCCCGATCCATCCGCTGCTTGGGGCCCCAATCCCTGCCACTCCTCAGATGTCTGATCCCGGCCGCTGCTTGGTGCCCTGATCCCTGCCACTCCTCGGATGTCTGATCCCGGCCGCTGCTTGGTGCCCTGATCCCTGCCACTCCTCGGATGTCTGATCTCTGCCGCTGCTTGGTGCCCTGATCCCTGCCACTCCTCAGATGCCTGATCTCTGCCGCTGCTTGGTGCCCTGATCCCTGCCACTCCTCAGATGCCTGATCTCTGCCACTCCTCAGATGCCTGATCTCTGCCGCTGCTTGGTGCCCCGATCCCTGCCGCTCCTCAGATGCCTGATCCCTGCCGCTGCTTGGTGCCCCAATCCCTGCCACTCCTCAGATGCCTGATCCCGGCCGTTGCTTGGTGCCCTGATCCCTGCCACTCCTCAGATGCCTGATCCCTGCCGCTGCTTGGTGCCCCGATCCATGCCACTCCTCGGATGCCTGATCCTGGCCACTGCTTGGTGCCCCAATCCCTGCCGCTCCTCAGATGCCTGATCCTGGCTGCTGCTTGGTGCCCCGATCCCTGACGCTCCTCAGGTGCCCGCCAATGCGCACCACCTAGATGAGGTAAGTGCCGGTGGACCAACCGACAGACAGCACAGGGGGGTGGATGGGGGGGTTTGAGGTGCCATGGGGGGGGGTTAGCCTACCCCCGAATAAAAATCCACCAGCCGTAACTGCTCACCAGTAAAGAAAACTGTATTGGTGCAACCCTAGTTAAAAGATGTGGCCTGGAGGAAAGTTCAAAATTAATTTTAAAAAGTATAATTAAACTGAAAGGGTAGTTGATGCTTGAAATAGACTTCCCGCAGAGGTGGTGAGACAGTCAAACATGCTCAGGATAAACATAAATCTATAGTCAGACATTAACATTAACGATAAAAACAAAAAATAAATAAATAATAATTTAAAAAATTGGTGGCAAATTTGATGGACTATTCAGTCTTATTTTTGCCCCCCCCCCCCTTTTCTATGTTTCTATGGTATGGTCCAGGTGTTTGGGGGTGCAGTTGGGCTTTAAATAGTAGTTACTATAAATAGTAGACATATTTAAAGGGAAAGTATTGTGTATTTTCAGGACTTTGGGGGAATGGTGGGGGGGGGGGACACGTCAGACCTCAGAATTCACAGTAAGGTGGAGACCTTCTCCTTGTTGGACGCTCCGGTATATGGAGGCACCATAGAGAGCCTGCCTATAGCGATATCACATTAATACAATGACAGGTTCACTTTAAGGCCAGCTGGGACTTCTAGTGCACGGCAGCTGGGGAGCCCGGGGGGGGGGGGTGCCCATCGCCGCCCTGAACTGAGGTCACTCGGCGTTCAGGGCGTTCCCTCCATTCTCTCCACTTGGAAAGACTCACAAAGAGTCAAATGAATTTCAGCTGTACGTCCCGATATCGGATTTCTGCCCAGCAATGTGAATGTTTACAGAAAAAATACAAATCTGGAGCCGAGAGGGTCCCTCCAAATCCTTCCTCCCCCTCCCCCCCATCTCCATGGAGTATACGGACGGCGCTCGCTCAATAATGACCCGGGAGGAGATCATTGGGCGACTCTGCCAATACATTGTTTTCTGATCGCAGCACCGTGTGGGCGTGGCTTAAAGTGTATCTACACCTGACAACTGAAATGTAACACATTGTAACTTCTCAATCCTCAGATGTATCGGCTGCATTCGTTTTCTTCTTTTCCAGGTTTTGCTTTTCATTAATTTCCCCGGTGATCCCGCCAGTAACACACTTCCTGTCTTCGGGTGACCCATCCAATAAACAGGACCATAAAGTATCATTATGGGCCCATTCACAACACAGTGCGCCGTAACGCGCACCGTACCACACACCATACCGCGCACCGTACCACAGCGCAGGACAGCATCCCGTGTCCAACCCAGTGCATGAAAAATGCAACCTGCACTGTTCCGAAAGAGAAGCCCATTACTGTCCTCAGCCCCCCCCACTGCACCCCATTACTGTCCTCAGGTTCCCCCCCAGCACCCCATTACTATCCTCAGCTCTCTGCCTCCCAGCGCCCCATTACTGTCCTCAGGTTCCCCCCCAGCGCCCCATTACTGTCCTCAGGTTCCCCCACAGCGCCCCATTACTGTCCTCAGGTTCCCCCCCAGCACCCCATTACTATCCTCAGCTCTCTGCCTCCTAGCGCCCCATTACTGTCCTCAGGTTCCCCCCCAGCGCCCCATTACTGTCCTCAGGTTCCCCCACAGCGCCCCATTACTGTCCTCAGCCCCCCCTCACAGTGCCTCATTACTGTCCTCAGTCCCCCCCCAGCACCCCATTACTGTCCTCAGCTCTCCCCCACAGAGGCCTATTACTGTCCTCAGCCCCCCCTTAAAGTGCCCCATTACTGTCCTCAGCCCCCCCCCCAATTGCTCTCCTCAGATCCCCCCAGCACCCCATTACTGTGTTCAGCCCCCCCACCCCCCATAGTGCCCTATTACTGTATTACTGTCCTCTGTTCCCCCCACCCAAGCAGCACCCCATTTCTGTCTTCAGCCCCCTCCCATGCCCCACTACTGTCCTCAGGCCCCTCCAGCACCCCATTACAGTCCTCAGCCCCCACAGCGCCCCATTACTGTCCTCAGTTCCCCCCTGCATGCCTCATTACTGTCTTCAGCCCCCCATTACTGTCATCAGGTTCCCCCCAGAGCCCCACTGCTGTCCTCAGCCCCCCCACTTCCCCCAGTACTGTCCTCAGCTCCACCCCCCCACATCGCCCATTCATTGCTCCTCCTCCTGTCTTACCTTACATAGACAGTCCAGAGGGCTGGAGACACAGCGGGTCTGGACAGAGGGCGGGAGCTGCAAGCTGGTGATTGGTTGCTAGGACCGCCCTGCATCCAAACAACCAATCACCAGCTGTTAACCCAGACAGTCCCACCCTCTATCCTGAGCTGTCCTGCCTCCCATAGACGTCTTCCGTCTGAGAGAATGACAGTGGCTGTGGTGGCGTGGCTTGTATATGGCGGGATGGGTGTCAACCCAAAGGCGGGTTTCACCTGGGTGCGGTCCGCAGCCCCATAGCGACGCCATTGCGCGTCCTCCGGACTAAAGAGGAGAGGGACCTTCCGACTTGTTATCAGCGCTCAGTTCAGAAGCCGCCATCTCTGATGGTATGGGGGGGGGGGGGATGGGCGGTTGTACATCTGGAAAGGCACCATCAATGGTGAAAGACAGACCCAGGTGTTAGAGCAGCATATCCTCCCATCCAGACCACGTCTTCTTCAGGGAAGGCCTTTCATATTCCAGCAGGACAAACCTCATACTCCATCTATGACACCAGCATGAAGAGTCCGGGGGCTTCAATGGCCGCCTGCAGTCCAGACCTTTCACAAAATACGACAAAGAAGGACTATGGAACAGTAAGAAGCCAAGAATGAGACAACATTCCTCTCCAAAAACTCCAGCAAGCGGTCTCCTCCGTTCCCCGACATTTACAGAGTGTTGGTAAAAGAAGAGGAGGTGCTACACCAGGCTAAACACGGCCCCGCCCCAACTTTTCTGAGACTTGTTGCTGCCACCAATTTGAAAATGACCTGATTTTTCTCTTATAATGGTCCATTTTCTCAGTTTATAAATTTGATATTTCTATTGTGAAAACAATCCGGGTTTATGAGGCTCGCAGATCATTGCATTCTGTTTTTATGAAGATTTTAGCGCCCCGACTTGTTTTTATTGTGAATTGGGGTTGTATATAAGTACATACTGTATGTAGTAAAAGAAAGTCAACTGACACAAGCAGGACCCCTCTGTGCGTGTTACATGTGCTCCAAGTCATTTGATCAAAGGAAACGGGTGAGCGGGTCGCATGTCAGCATTCCTGAGTAATAGCAGCAAAACCGGTTTATGAATGACACTGCGGTGACCCGCCCGGCCCCCCGCCCGGCCCCCCCGGATCGTGTACTCGGACACTTCGCTGGATTTCCTCAAAAGAGCTGGAAGGGAAATCACAGGGGGGAGATCAGCAAAAATCTGGAACAAGCCTCTTCTGAGCCCACCACCCCCCACCGTTATAAATATGATGTTCTAGTGCCCCCCCCCCCCCATGTACAATCACTGCTCATCCCATCCTCTGATCAGACCACAGAGCTCTCATCCAGTGGCGGCCCGTGCATTGTGCGCACACAGGGGCCGCCCAACACCACCGCCGCCCTCCCTATCCATGCGCCCAGCCCCTTTTAGGACGCTGGGCGCATGAATTCCTATGGCGGGGATTGTGGGGGGGGGGGGTTTGAAGCACATGATTGGAGCCAGAGGCTCTAATAGGCTTCAAAAAATCAGCTTTGATCGGGTCTCAGATCTCGTAACCCCCGGAAGCAATGTCAGGACATCAATTCCAGTTTACAGAAGACTTAGATCCCTTTCACACTGGAGGCGAATTTCAGGCGCTACAGCGCTAAAAATAGCGCCTGAAAAAAGCCTCAGCTGCAATCCCGAGGGCTTTCACACGGGGGCGCTGCGCTGGCAGGGCGTCACAAAAAGTCCTGGCAGCTGCTTCTTTGCAGCGGTGAAGGAGCGGTGAATCCTCCACCGCTCCTGCCCATTGAAAACAATGGGGCAGTGCCGTAATACCGCCGGCAAAGCGCTGCTGCGGCGACGTTTTGTGGGAGGATTTAACCCCTTTTCGCCTGCTAGCGGGAGGGGGGTTAAAACCGCCCCCGCTAGCGGCCGTATAGCGCTGCTAAAATGCCGGTGAAGCGGCGCTAAAAAAAAGCTTCGCTTTACCGCTGACGCCCGGGGCGGCTCAGTGTTAAACAGTGTTAATCTTAGTTTTTTAAACATTTTAGTCGACTAAATGAATACTATTTTAGTTGACTAAAATACGACTAAAGCTAAAACAATTGAGATGACTAAAATACGACTAAAACTAAAAGCCATTTTAGTCAAAAGGCTATGACTAAAACTAAATTGCAATTACTGAAATGTACTGGAGATTTAGTCGACTAAATATGACTAAAACAATTGCAGAAGACTAAGGCCTCTTTCACACGAGGGATCCGTATGTCCGTTTTTCATCCTTCCGTTTTCGGATGAAAAACGGACATACATTCATCCCTATGGAGCGTCGGATGTCAGCGGTGACATGTCCGCTGACATCCGACCCCGCTCCGATCCGAAAAGTGTAACGGAGGAAAAACCTACTTTTCCCTCCGTTTTCGGATCGGATCGGATGACGACGGACACTACGGTCCGTCATCATCCGATCCCCCCATAGGGGAGAGCGGCGCTCTGACAGGTCCGTCGCTGCACAGTGTGCAGCGATGCACCTGTCATCTTCCTGCTCAGCGGGGATCGGCGGAGCGATCCCCGCTGAGCAAGCGGATGTTCACGGGGCGGATCATGACTGATCTGCCCCGTGTGAAAGAGGCCTAAAATGGGACTAAAACTAAAACAATTGCAGAAGACTAAAATGGGACTAAAACTAAAACAATTGCAGAAGACTAAAATGGGACTAAAACTAAAACAATTGCAGAAGACTAAAATGGGATTAAAACTAAAACAATTGCAGAAGACTAAAATGGGATTAAAACTAAAACAATTGCAGAAGACTAAAATGGGACTAAAACTAAAATGCCATTTTAGTCCTAGGACTAAAATTAACACTGGTGTGAAAGGGGTCTTAAAGGCGCCAAATTTTTAAAAAATGACAGCATTCAAAACAGCCAAACTTAGGGTCTTATGGATCCCAGATTTCTCAAAAAAAGAGGACCTGTCACTGCCTATCACTGTCACAGGGGATGTTTACATTTCTTGTCACAGCAATAAAAGTGATCGGAATTTTTGT
The DNA here is from genome assembly GCF_042186555.1 of Aquarana catesbeiana. NCBI lineage: Eukaryota > Metazoa > Chordata > Amphibia > Anura > Ranidae > Aquarana > Aquarana catesbeiana. The sequence goes on from NC_133336.1 coordinate 4,240,107, forward strand.
TTTTTTTAAAGGGACAGTGTAAAAAAAAAAAAAAATGAAATTGCCCCATTCCTCCGCGATCGCGCGCATGCGTCGTGCCAGCAAACAGCGTGCGTACCACACGTGTGAGGGATCGTCAGAGCGAGAGCAATAATTCTAGCGCTGGACCTCCTCTGTAACTGGTAACCTGTAGAAATTATTTTTTAAGCGTCGTCCATGGAGGTTTTTAAGTACTGTAGCTTGTCTCCATTCCACGAGTTTGCGCAATTTAAAAGCGTGACATGTTAGGTATCCATTTACTTGGCGTAACGTCATCTTTCACATATTACAAAAAAAATTGGGCTAACTTGACTGTTTGTTTTTTTTTTTTTTTTTTTATTATTATTATTCATAAAAGTTTATTTTCAGGGGAAAAAACTGCATTCGAAAGACCGCTGCGCAAATACCGTGTGACATAAAATACTGCAATGATTGCCATTTTTTCCCCTAGGGTCTCTGCTTAAAAATAAATAAATAAATAAATAAATAAATTATATATATATATATATATATATATATATATATATATATATATATATATAATGTATGGGGGTTCTAAGTAATTTTCTAGAAAAAAATGCAGATTTTAACTTGTAAGCAACAAAGGCTTAGAGCCCTTTCACACTGGGGCGGGGGGCGGCATCGGCGGTAAAACGCCACTATTATTAGCGCCGTTTTACCGTCGGTATTCGGCCGCTAGCGGGGGGTTTTACCCCCCGCTAGCGGCCGAGAAAGGGTTCAATACCACCGCAAAGCACCTCTGCAGAGGCGCTTTGCCGGCGGTATAGCCGCGCCGTCCCATTGATTTCAATGGGCAGGAGCGGTAAAGGAGCGGTATACACTCCGCTCCTTCACCGCTCCGATGATGCTGCTAGCAGGACTTTTTTTACCGTCCTGCCAGCGCATCGCTCCAGTGTGAAAGCCCTCGGCTTTCGGCACTTTCGGGCCGGTTTGCAGGCGCTATTATTAGCGCAATAGCGCCTGCAAACCGCCCCAGTGTGAAAGGGCTCTTAGGCATGAAGGTGTTAAACAAAAAAAATCCCAATAAGTGTATATTGCTTGGCTTGTGTGAAGGTTATAACGTTTACAAATTATGGGATATATACTTGTATTATTTTGGTTATTTTTTATGCTACTAATGGTGGCGATTAGCGACTTTATAACGGGACTACAATAGTGCGGTGGGCAATCTGATACTAACTGACTCTGGGGGTTGGTGGGGGGGGACTAACTAACTGACACTGACATCACCAGTGACACTAATACATTGATCAGTGCTAATACTATACACTGTCACTGTACTAATGACACTGGCTGGAAAGGGGTTAACATCTAGAGGGGATCAAAGGGATACATTTGTGCCTCACTATGTGTACTGTGTGTTGCTGTTACTAATAGATCTCTAAGTTTGCAAGGCAGGGATGAGAGAAACACAGAGATCGTTCCCCCTTTTTTTTTTTTTTTTTTTTAGAGCGTAAGGGAGGGTTATAAACCCTGTCAGTTTTTTGTTTCCATCTGTATCCCATTGTATCCCATTGGGGAGATTTTCCTTTACTTCCTGTCCCACAGACCCAGCAGGAAGTGAGAGGAAATCCCTCCAAATGGGTTGTCACCAGAACTAGTGTCCCCATTGGAGGATTTCCCCTCTATTCCTGTTCTGGTGACAACTCAATATTTGGGATTTTCTTTCACTTTCGATGACAACGGTAAGCAGGACACATAGAGAGGGTGGCTCTCCATAACGGGGACGCATAGAGCAAAAAAAAAAAACTGACAGGGGGTCTCAGCCCTCCCCACTCCAACCAAATCTAAAAACCGCCTTTAATTATACGTACTACCACTTTAAGACCCGTCCTTCTTCTGACACTTGATGCTTACAAGTTTAAATCAGTATGTTTTGCTAGAAAAATGACTTAGAACCCCCAAACATTATATATATTTTTTGTAGAGACCCTAGAGAATAAAATGGCGGTCATTGCGATTTTTTTTAATGTCACACTGTATTCATGCAGCGGTGTTTAAAATTAAATATTTTGGGTAAAAAATACACTTTAAGTGAATTTTAATGCAAAAAAAACAAAATATAAAATGACTATAGTAAAAAAATCTCCATAGGTGATGTTTAAAAACTTTTTACAGATTACCAGGTTAGAATTACAGAGGAGGTCTAGCGCTGGAATTATTGCTCTCGCTCTGACGCTCGCGCCGATACCTCACATGTGTGGTGCGAACATTGTTTACGGTTGTGTGCACGACCTACGTACGTGTGCGCTTCTGTTGTTTATTTTATTTTAAAAATGTTTATTTTTACACGGTCCCTTTCAGTAGTTTTTTTGATCATGTTGTTTGCATGTTGGCATGTAAACATCCCTTGGTAATAATAAAGCATGACAGGTCCTCTTTATGGACACATCTGAGGTCTATAAGACCCCAAATCTCTCCTCTACCCAAACATCACATCAAAAACAACAAAACAAAAAATCATTGATTTGATGCCATAAGCCAGAAGTGACGTCATTTATTTTACTATTTATTACTGGTATTTATACAACGCCTACAATTACATACACAGTATCTGACAAAAGTAAGTACACCCCTCGGTCACATTTGTGTAAATCTTTTCTTCTATCTTTTCATGTGACAACACTGAAGAAATGACACTTGTCTACAATGTAAAGTAGTGAGTGTACAGCTTGTATAACAGTGTAAATTTGCTGTCCCCTCAAAATAACTCAACACACAGCCATTAATGTCTAAACCGCTGGCAACAAAAGTCAGTACACCCCTAAGTGAAAATCTCCAAATTGGGCCCAATTAACCATTTTCCCTCCCCGGTGTCATGTGACTCGTTAGTGTTACAAGGTCTCAGGTGTGAATGGGGAGCAGGTGTGTTAAATTTGGTGTTATCGCTCTCACTCTCTCATACTGGTCACTGGAAGTACAACATGGCACCTCATGGCAAAGAACTCTCTGAGGATCTGAAAAAAAGAATTGTTGCTCTACATAAAGATGGCCTAGGCTATAAGAAGATTGCCAAGACCCTGAAACTGATCTGCAGCACGGTGGCCAAGACCATACAGCGGTATAACAGGACAGGTTCCACTCAGAACAGGCCTCGCCATGGTCCACCAAAGAAGTTGAGGTCACGTGCTCAGCGTCATATCCAGAGGTTGTCTTTGGGAAATAGATGTATGAGTGCTGCCAGCATTGCTGCAGAGGTTGTAGGGTGGGGGGTCAGCCTGTCAGTGCTCAGACCATACGCCGCACACTGCATCAAATTGGTCTGCATGGCTGTCATCCCAGAAGGAAGCCTCTTCTAAAGATGATGCACAAGAAAGACCACAAACAGTTTGCTGAAGACAAGCAGACTAAGGACATGGATTACTGGAACCATGTCCTGTGGTCTGATGAGACCAAGATAAACGTATTTGGTTCAGATGGTGACAAGCGTGTGTGGGGGCAACCAGGTGAGGAGGACAAAGACAAGTGTGTCTTGTCTACAGTCAAGCATGGTGGTGGGAGTGTCATGGTCTGGGGCTACATGAGTGCTGCCGGCACTGGGGGGCTACAGACCATTGAGGGAACCATGAATGCCAACATGTACTGTGACATACTGAAGCAGAGCATGATCCCCTCCCTTCAGAGACTGGGCTGCAGGGCAGTATTCCAACATGATAACCACCCCAAACACACCTCCAAGACCATCACTGCCTTGCTAAAGAAGCTGAGCGTAAAGGTGATGGACTGGCCAAGCATGTCTCCAGACCTAAACCCTATTGATCATCTGTGGGACATCCTCAAACAGAAGGTGGAGGAGCGCAAGGTCTCTAACATCCCCCAGCTCTGTGATGTCATCATGGAGGAGGGGAAGAGGACTCCAGTGACAACCTGTGAAGCTCTGATGACCTCCATGTCCAAGAGGGTTAAGGCAGTGCTGGAAAATAATGGTGGCCACACAAAATATTGACACTTTGGGCCCAATTTGGAGATTTTCACTTAGGGGTGTACTGACTTTTGTTGCCAGCGGTTTAGACATTAATGGCTGTGTGTTGAGTTATTTTGAGGGGACAGCAAATTTACACTGTTATACAAGCTGTACACTCACTACTTTACATTGTAGACAAGTGTCATTTCTTCGGTGTTGTCACATGAAAAGAGAGAAGAAAAGATTTACAAACATGTGACTGAGGGGTGTACTTACTTTTGTGAGATACTGTATATATCTGATTCCTCCTGTATTGAGTTGTATGGTAACTGTACTGTCTGCTCTCATGTTGTAAAGCGCTGCGCAAACTGTTAGCGCTATATATAAATCCCGTATACAGGGCTGGGACAAGGGGGGGTGGGCAGGAGGGACAGCTGCCCTGGGCACTGTGACATCATGTGAGGTTGGGGGGGGGGCACCACAAGGAGATGGGGGGAAGGGATTGTTGTTGGTTGGGGGAATTTGGGGGCAGCAGAGAGTAAGAATTGTTCTAGGAGGGGAAATTTGGGGGAGGGGTGCTAGGATGGGTGATTAGGGGGGATTTGTGTTGGGCGGGGGGGGATGGGGGAATAGGATTTGTGCTAAAAGAGGTGATATGGTAGAGGGGATTTGTGTTATGAGGGTACATTTTAATGAGGGGGGTTGGGCTAAGAAGGGTGATGATAGGATTTGTAATAGGAGGGGGGATTTGTGCTGGGAGGGGGGATTTGGGGTGGGGTGTATATGTACTCGGAGGGGAAATCTGAGGTTTGTGCTAGGAGGAGTATTTGGGGGGGGGGTTCAAGGAGAGAGAGGATTTGAACTGGGGGGATGGGGGGGGCAAAGATTTGTGCTGGGAGGGGCACTTTCAGCAGGGGGGTGGATTTGTCCTGGGAGGAGGGGCATTTTTTTTATTAGGGGGTAAGCATACAGATTACGTCTCCCTGCTGCTTCTAAAAGTGATCCAGCGGCTACCCATCTGCTTGGATCGCTTTTAGGGTGATGCGAATGGCTGAGATTTTTAACAGTTGCAGCCATGGCTCCGGTAAACACAGTAAATGTACGTTGGGGGGTCTTCAAGTGATAAAACCATGAAGAAAATAATCTCTAAAATGTATAACCATGGAATTCTTTTTTTTTGTTTTTTTTTTTTTTTTTTAGTGTTTGGATACAGGGAGGAACAGTTTGAAAATGTTATTTGGTGATTTGTGGCCGTCTGTGTTCCTGATAGAGAGATTTCCCGTCACTTCCTGTCTTGGAGATACAACAGGAATGAAGGGAAATCTCCCCAAAATGCTGGAGTGTCCCCCTCCTGTCTCCAGGTGTCCTCATTGGAAGATTTCCCTCACTTCTTCCTCTTAACATTTTCTCTCATGCCGCGTACACGCGGTCGCACTTTCTGACGGGAAATGTTGGATGTGAGCTTGTTGTCGGAAAATCTGATCGTGTGTACACAAGTCCGTCGCACAAAGTTCCACGCATGCTCGGGATCAAGCAGAAGGAGCCGCACTGGCTACTGAACTTCATTTTTCTCGGCTCGTCGTACGTCTTGTACGTCACTGCGTTCTCACGTTCGTAATTTTGGGCCAACATTTGTGTGACCGTGTGTGTGCAAGACAAGTTGGAGCCAACAACCTTTGGAAAAAAATCCCCGATTTTGTTGGCGGAAAGTGGAAAGTCCGATCGTGTGTACGGGGCATTAGTGGTCACCGGGACATGTAGAGGGGGGTCCCTTCTCCTGGGGGGGGGGGCAATGGATCGATTAGGGCGATGAAATCACGTGATTTTAGATGTATAAACCAGGATTGGTCCTTCTAATTATAGAAATATTCAGAGGAAACACAAGAGAAACAAAGACAACAAACAATAACAATAAAGAGTGAAGCCCCGCCCACATCCTACATGAACATTGACACTTGTATCTAATAATATTGATACTTTGTGATTGGTGAATTGACACTTGTATCTGATAATATTGATACTTTGTGATTGGTGAATTGACACTTGTATCTGATAATATTGATACTTTGTGATTGGTGAATTGACACTTGTATCTGATAATATTGATACTTTGTGATTGGTGAATTGACACTTGTATCTGATAATATTGATACTTTGTGATTGGTGAATTCCGATCTCTCATTCCTCATTATCCGTCATTCACCTTCATTTCACAATATTGATTTCATATGATTGATTATTGATATTGGGGATTGTTATGTGTTGTGTATGAAGAGTTTTCACCATTTAGTTTTGTTACTGTAGCCAAACCCTCATATCTATGACATCTACAGGTATAACAGGGGGTGAAGCTGAGTGTGTGTGTGTGTGTGTGGGGTGGGGGGGGGGGGGGTTGATTGGAGTGAAGCTGATCGATGGATGAGCGTTGGGGGAGTAGGGTGAAGCTGAGTGAGGGGGATGAATGGATAGAGTAAAGCTGAGTGGTGGATGATTGGATTGAAGCTGAGTGTGTGGTGGGGGTGATTAGAGTAGAGCTGAGTGGGGGGGCAGAGTGAAGCTGAATGGGGGGGGGTGATTTGAGTGAAGCTGATCGATGGATGAGTAGAGTAAAGCTGAGCATTCAGGGAGCAGAGTGAAGCTGGGTGGGTGTGTGTGGGTGGGGGGGGGGGTGATTGGAGTGAAGCTGAGTGTGTGGTGGGGGTGATTAGAGTAGAGCTGAGTGGGGGGGGGCAGAGTGAAGCTGAATGGGGGGGGGGTGATTTGAGTGAAGCTGATCGATGGATGAGTAGAGTAAAGCTGAGCGTTGGGGGAGTAGGGTGAAGCTGAGTGAGGGGGATGAATGGATAGAGTAAAGCTGAGTGGTGGATGATTGGAGTGAAGCTGAGTGTGTGGTGGGGGTGATTAGAGTAGAGCTGAGTGGGGGGGGGCAGAGTGAAGCTGAATGGGGGGGGTGATTTGAGTGAAGCTGATCGATGGATGAGTAGAGTAAAGCTGAGCGTTGGGGGAGTAGGGTGAAGCTGAGTGAGGGGGATGAATGGATAGAGTAAAGCTGAGTGGTGGATGATTGGAGTGAAGCTGAGTGTGTGGTGGGGGTGATTAGAGTAGAGCTGAGTGGGGGGGGGGGGGCAGAGTGAAGCTGAATGGGGGGGGGTGATTTGAGTGAAGCTGATCGATGGATGAGTAGAGTAAAGCTGAGCGTTGGGGGAGTAGGGTGAAGCTGAGTGAGGGGGATGAATGGATAGAGTAAAGCTGAGTGGTGGATGATTGGAGTGAAGCTGAGTGTGTGGTGGGGGTGATTAGAGTAGAGCTGAGTGGGGGGGCAGAGTGAAGCTGAATGGGGGGGGGTGATTTGAGTGAAGCTGATCGATGGATGAGTAGAGTAAAGCTGAGCATTCAGGGAGCAGAGTGAAGCTGGGTGGGTGTGTGTGGGTGGGGGGGGGGTGATTGGAGTGAAGCTGAGTGTGTGGTGGGGGTGATTAGAGTAGAGCTGAGTGGGGGGGGGGCAGAGTGAAGCTGAATGGGGGGGGGGGTGATTTGAGTGAAGCTGATCGATGGATGAGTAGAGTAAAGCTGAGCGTTGGGGGAGTAGGGTGAAGCTGAGTGAGGGGGATGAATGGATAGAGTAAAGCTGAGTGGGGGGATTATTGGAGTAAAGCTGTGTGTGTGTGGGGGGGGGGGGTAGAGTGAAGCTGAGTGTGTGTGTGTGGTGGATGGGAGGTGATTTGAGTGAAGCTGATCGGTGGGGGGAGTGAAGCTGATCGGTGGTGGGGGGGAGGGGGGAGTGAAGCTGATCGGTGTGGGGGGGAGGGGGAGTGAAGCTGATCGGTGTGGGGGGGAGGGGGAGTGAAGCTGATCGGTGGGGGGGAGGGGGAGTGAAGCTGATCGGTGGGGGGGAGGGGGAGTAAAGCTGATCGGTGGGGGGGAGGGGGAGTGAAGCTGATCGGTGGTGGGGGAGTGAAGCTGATCGGTGGGGGGGGAGGGGGAGTGAAGCTGATCGGTGGGTGGGGGAGGGGGAGTGAAGCTGATCGGTGGGGGGGAGGGGGAGTGAAGCTGATCGGTGGGGGGGGTGAAGCTGATCGGTGGGGGGGAGGGGGAGTGAAGCTGATCGGTGTGGGGGGGAGGGGGAGTGAAGCTGATCGGTGGGGGGGGGTGAAGCTGATCGGTGGGGGGGAGGGGGAGTGAAGCTGATCGGTGTGGGGGGGAGGGGGAGTGAAGCTGATCGGTGTGGGGGGGAGGGGGAGTGAAGCTGATCGGTGTGGGGGGGAGGGGGAGTGAAGCTGATCGGTGTGGGGGGGAGGGGGAGTGAAGCTGATCGGTGGGGGGGAGGGGGAGTGAAGCTGATCGGTGTGGGGGGGAGGGGGAGTGAAGCTGATCGGTGTGGGGGGGAGGGGGAGTGAAGCTGATCGGTGGGGGGGAGGGGGAGTGAAGCTGATCGGTGGTGGGGGAGTGAAGCTGATCGGTGTGGGGGGGAGGGGGAGTGAAGCTGATCGGTGTGGGGGGGAGGGGGAGTGAAGCTGATCGGTGTGGGGGGGAGGGGGAGTGAAGCTGATCGGTGGGGGGGGGTGAAGCTGATCGGTGTGGGGGGGAGGGGGAGTGAAGCTGATCGGTGTGGGGGGGAGGGGGAGTGAAGCTGATCGGTGGGGGGGAGGGGGGAGTGAAGCTGATCGGTGGGGGGGAGGGGGAGTGAAGCTGATCGGTGGGGGGGAGGGGGGAGTGAAGCTGATCGGTGGGGGGGAGGGGGAGTGAAGCTGATCGGTGTCCTCCCCTCCCCCCGGTGCCGTGTTGCGGTTTGCAGTAGTCGGAGGAATGCGCCCCGCCCATGTCTCCGCCCCCGCCCCGCCTCTATGACGTAATGGTGGATGTAATGATTAGCATGTGCGGAGATCGGGGGATCGGAGGACGGAGGGCGGCGGATGGTGGTCGGTAGTGGAGATCGGAGGTCGGTAGAGGACGGAGGTCGGGCGGTAGATGGAGGATTCCGGGCGGCCGGAGAGATCAGATTGCCGGCATGGCGTGATGTGTACTGCGCTACTGCAGGTGGGTGCTCCACTGGGGGGGAGGGGGACATACCGCTGCAGGTAAGTGTCTGTCATGGGGGGGGACACTGCAGAGCTATTTATAGAGGGGGAGGGGAGGGGTACAGGTAGGTGATGGGGGGGGGGGATCCGATCACAGTGATAGAAGTTCTGTATACAATGTATATATAATATAGAGAGAAGAGATAGAATTGTATACAATGTATATATAATATAGAGAGAAGAGATAGAATTGTATACAATGTATATATAATATAGAGAGAAGAGATAGAATTGTATACAATGTATATATAATATAGAGAGAAGAGATAGAATTGTATACAATGTATATATAATATAGAGAGAAGAGATAGAATTGTATACAATGTATATATAATATAGAGAGAAGAAGAATTGTATACAATGTATATATAATATAGAGAGAAGAGATAGAATTGTATACAATGTATCGGATGATTCCCGGGAGGAGATAATAATAATCTGATCGGGAGAGGAGTTACTGCAATAAAGCCTCAGGTAGGTGATCAGTGGGGGGGAGGGGATGGGGGGGGGGGTCACTGATGAAGCCACAGGTAGGTGATCAGTGGGGGGGGGGGTCACTGCAATAAAGCCTCAGGTAGGTGATCAGTGGGGGGGAGGGGATGGGGGGGTCACTGATGAAGCCTCAGGTAGGTGATCAGTGGGGGGGAGGGGATGGGGGGGTCACTGATGAAGCCTCAGGTAGGTGATCAGTGGGGGGGAGGGGATGGGGGGGGGTCACTGATGCTGCCACAGGTAGCTGCTGATCTTATACTGTAATGCTTTACACAGAGGGGGGGGGGAATGAGAGGCACCCCAGCAATAAATGGGGTGACTGCAGTCAGGTAGGTACACAGGGGGAGGGGGGTCATCCTATGTACTGGGTGCAGTAGGTAGGTAGGTCCCCTGGCATGCACAGAGTGGGGGAGGTTGCAGTCCTCTGTACAGGCAGTGGGGGGGGGGAGACTTATTTTTGGGGGGGCCCCTGCAGTCCTCTGAAAGTACACTCCCCCCCCCATCTATAATGTGCAGCTTCAATATTCTGCTGCGTTTCTCCACCAGCCAATCATCATTAATATTCTCCTCTGGGGGGCTCCAGCGCTCGGCTGCTGCAGAGACCCCCCCCCCCCCCCCCCAACCTCAGATTGTCATCTTTCCCAGGCAGCCAATCACAGGGCAGGAAATCCAGCGCCGGCCCTCATGGGGGGCTCATTCTCACCGCTCCATTCATTAAACGCTCGCCCGTGTCCGGGACAATCCACCTGTTAACCCTTTTGTGGGAGGGGACTGGGATTTTTTTGCACAATTTACGGTTTTCCTGATGCGCGGGGGGGGGGGATGGGTAGAGGGAGCGCGGCGATCGACGTGTTATCGACTTTCTACAATGCGTCCAATTCTATTTATTGCGAATAAACTGTTACAAATCGCTGCACCGCAATGTTTGTTATTTTTGGTCTTTGATGTCGCGGTCCCCCGTCTGTCCCGGGCGCCAGTTATAAATTGTGACCCTGCCCCCCCCCCCCCCCCCCCCCCCTCGCTCGGGCTGCCGCTGCGTTGAGTCACGGGCTGAGCGATCGTCCATGGTGTCACCTCCATTCTTCTTTATTTTTACAGTTGTGAGCATCGCCTTGGAATGCGGGTGTGGAGGGTCCGAGGAGGAACCCGCGGGGACGCTGGATCTGGACGGGAGGAGAGCCAGTGAGGAAGACTATGCTCCGGGCCGAACGACGGAGATCTATATATAAATCCTCACCACTGCAGATTTAATTCAGCCGCCCCGGGGGAGGGGGAGGAAGAGCCGCGAAGAGAGGAGGAAAAAATATTCCGAGAACAAGAAAAGCATCGTCTCGGTTTTCCTGAATCGGCAAAGTTTGTTTTTTTTTTTGTTTTTTGTTTTTTTTCCCGGTGGAATCGGTCGATCGTCTGGTAGAATCATGATGTTTCGGGATCAGGTGGGAATGCTCTCGGGGTGGTTCAAAGGCTGGAACGAATGTGAACAGACCGTGGCTCTGCTCTCCCTCCTGAAGAGGGTCAGCCGGACGCAGGCCAGGTTCCTGCAGATCTGCCTGGAGCACTCGCTCATCGATTGTACGGAACTTCACATACTTGAAGGGGAGGCCAACAATCCCGGTGAGTCGACTTTTTCTTTATATCATTTTGGCTTTTGTAAAAGTGATAAATGGTGGTAAAGGGATGCAGAGTGAACCTTCGACCCCCCCACCCCCCACCCCCACCCCCACCCACGCTGCACGCCCGCTGGTGACATCACTGCTCCGGAACTAAAGGGTGGCCGAGGAGGCGGCTTCCGGCCTCCATAGACTTCAATGGCAGCGTTTCTTATCACCATTAAAGTCTATGGGGCCCAAAGCATGCATTTCTGCCTCTGTGCTGCGCGTTTCATGTTTTACCGACGCGCATTTAAAAACGCCCTCTGAACCGCCCGGCTACACTCACGCCTCGTTCACAAGGGCTTAGAGATGCGGCTAAAAACAGTGGCCGCAAGAATATTTTTTTTTGCCTGCTACCATTGATCTCAATGGAGGTGGCAGGCTGCGTCAAAGCCCGGAGTTTTGCTGCATCTAAGCCCTATATGAAGGAGCCGCAAGTGTCGCTGGGCGGCCCAGGAGGCGGCTTCGGGCTGTAGCTTTTGGCCCCGGGGGGGGAGGCGGCTTCGGGCTGTAGCTTTTGGCCCCGGGGGGAGGCGGCTTCCGGCTGTAGCTTTTGGCCCCGGGGGGAGGCGGCTTCCGGCTGTAGCTTTTGGCCCCGGGGGAGGCGGCTTCGGGCTGTAGCTTTTGGCCCCGGGGGGGAGGCGGCTTCGGGCTGTAGCTTTTGGCCCCGGGGGGGAGGCGGCTTCGGGCTGTAGCTTTTGGCCCCGGGGGGGAGGCGGCTTCGGGCTGTAGCTTTTGGCCCCGGGGGGGAGGCGGCTTCGGGCTGTAGCTTTTGGCCCCGGGGGGGAGGCGGCTTCGGGCTGTAGCTTTTGGCCCCGGGGGGGAGGCGGCTTCGGGCTGTAGCTTTTGGCCCCGGGGGGGAGGCGGCTTCGGGCTGTAGCTTTTGGCCCCGGGGGGGAGGCGGCTTCGGGCTGTAGCTTTTGGCCCCGGGGGGGGGAGGCGGCTTCGGGCTGTAGCTTTTGGCCCCGGGGGGGGGAGGCGGCTTCGGGCTGTAGCTTTTGGCCCCGGGGGGGGGAGGCGGCTTCGGGCTGTAGCTTTTGGCCCCGGGGGGGGGAGGCGGCTTCGGGCTGTAGCTTTTGGCCCCGGGGGGGGGAGGCGGCTTCGGGCTGTAGCTTTTGGCCCCGGGGGGGGGAGGCGGCTTCGGGCTGTAGCTTTTGGCCCCGGGGGGGAGGCGGCTTCGGGCTGTAGCTTTTGGCCCCGGGGGGGAGGCGGCTTCAGCTTCTCGCTTGGGGCCGGAGCTTCTCGCCCGGGTGTTCTGCTCTGTGGTGGATCCCAGTACCTTGGCGGCTGCTTGTCGCAAGCAGTCCGATTCTTCTGTTTGCGACAAGTGCATTCGATGTGCGTCAGAATTGCGCCGGGTTCCATTCCAGCCTGTGACGCGTTCAGGTCGAGTGTTGCCCACTTTCATACTGAGCGATTAAAAAAAGCAGATTGTTTTCCCATTCGCACCTGAGTGTTGTCACCTGTCGCTTGCATCATCTTGCGCATTTTTTGGCTCCATAGACTTCAATGGCAGCGTTTCTTATCACCATTAAAGTCTATGGGGCCCAAAGCATGCATTTCTGCCTCTGTGCTGCGCGTTTCATGTTTTACCGACGCGCATTTAAAAACGCCCTCTGAACCGCCCGGCTACACTCGCGCCTCGTTCACAAGGGCTTAGAGATGCGGCTAAAAACAGCGGCCGCAAGAATATTTTTTTTTTTGCCTGCTACCATTGATCTCAATGGAGGTGGCAGGCTGCGTCAAAGCCCGGAGTTTTGCTGCATCTAAGCCCTATGTGAACGAGCCGCAAGTGTCGCCGGGCGATTTAGAGGCATTTTTAATGAGAAATGCTGTTAACACTTCAAAGAAACAGAACATGTAAAAAATGCGATATTGACCTCAATGGAGGCGGCAGGTTTGCGGCAAAGCCCGGAGAACATTACATGCGTGCCGCGGTATATTCTCCGGTCCACCTGTCAAAGAGGGGGTAAAATAATGGCGGGTGGACTGGACCGTGTTCCCGCAGCACGTATGTCATGTTCTCCGGGCTTTGCCGCAAACCTGCCGCCTCCATTGAGATCAGTGGTAGCAGGCAAAAAAATTATTCTTACGCAAAAATATTGCATTTTTGACATGTTACGTTTCTTTGAAGTGTTTACAGCATTTTATTAAAAACTGCCTCTAAATCGCCCGTCTACGCTCCACCTCGTTCACAAGGGCTTAGAAATGCACCAAAAAACAGCGGCCGTACTTCTATTTCTTTTTGTGTACTTCAGTTGATCTCAATGGAGGTGGCAGGTTGCAGCAAAGCCTGGAGCTTTTAGCCGCATCTCTAAGCCCTATGTGAATGAGCCGCCAGTGTCCCCGGGCGTTTTTTTTTTTTTTTTTTGCCACATCTCTAAGCCCTATATGAAGGAGCCGGAAGTGTCGCTGGGCGACTTGGAGGCAGTTTTTAATGAGAAATGCTGTAAAAAAACCGAACATGCCAAAATTGCAATCTTTTTAGCGTGCTACAATTGATCTTAATGGAGGCGGCAGGTTGCGGCAAAGCCTGGAGAACATGCCTTGCACTTTGCGGTACACTGTCTGGTCTTCCTACCATTGTTTTACCTCCATCGCTCCTTTGCAGGCGGACCAGACGGTGTACCGCGGCGCACGGGTCGTGTTTTCTGGGCCTTGCCGCAACCTGCCACCTCCATTGAGATCAATTGTAGCACGCCAAAAATATTGCATCCTTGATGTGTTCAGCGCGCGTTTCTGAAACATTCGTAGCATTTATGAGATAAAAACGATATAAGCCGGAGGTGGCGTTTGATATGTGTGAAAGGCGCCTTGAGCACGGGTTCACACCATAGCGGCGTTAAGCCACATTCGGCATTTTGCTGCATCCCCAAGCGCGGGTGAAATAGGCCAATGGGGGCTCAAAATTTTGTGTTGGCGCTACCCATTCATTTAGATAGGGTCACAGTGCACCATGTTTAGCAATGCCACGCCCGATAGCGCGTTACTGTGCGTTGTGTGCTGCAACACAAGTTCCCTCCCTGTAGTGTGTGTGTGAATGGCGCCGCAACATCATAAAGCAAGCGCAGCGCACAGGAGTGACGCCGGCGTTCACTCTGAACACACAACCTGCGTCCCAGGCACTGTGTGCGCAGAAGTGGATGGGCTAGTGCTGCGGGTAGTGTGCGCGGCGTGCTGCGATCAAGGAGGATGTCGGTGATATCTCAGCCCACCATTAAGGCTTGGTTCACATTGCCACGACTTGTCATGTGACTTGGGAGTTCAAAGTTGCATGACAAGTCGCACCCCCCCCCCCCCATTAACCACAATGGAAAGGTTCTAATTGGTGCGACTCAGAAAAAGGTTCCTGCACTACCTTGTGGCGACTTCACCACGACTTCTGTTAATGAAGTTGCGTGACTTTCTGGTCGCAGTAGTGTGAACCGAGCCCAAGTCTGTGTTTTGAGAAGTAGTGAGCATAGCGCGTCCTCCAATCAGAATGCAGATGAGCGCGCTTGCTGCGAGCGGTCTTCTAAATGAGCTGTGAAAAGTGAGTGTGGTGATTCGGGGAGTACAGAGAGGGCGGGGTGATGAGGCGCGGCGTTCTCTGTGCGTTTGGCCGGACAGCTTCCTATGTCGTGCAAACTTTCTACAACGTCTGTTGGAAAGGGCGGTGCGCTGGACGCAAGATTGCTGTGCTGAGAAATGCGCTATGTCAATGTTTAGCTCATCTTGGAGGAATTGTGTGAAGGGGTCATAAACGTCCGATCGACGCATCGCTAAAATCGAAGACCGGGAACGTTTGATGAGTTTCCTTCTTGTGACGTGTTTTATAATTGGAGAGCGCAGAGCATTTATTAATCCTCAGACGTATCGTTTAGATCCCTGGTGACCTGCCTGGGGTCGCATGCAGCCCTTGGGGACTTATTGTGCGGCCCTCAGGGACTCTGCTCTTCTGTTCTCTGGCCAGTGAAGATAAAATTATTCTTCAGACTGGTTTCCAGGTTTTAATGATTTGGTATATATTTTTATTTTCTCACCATCGTACTTTTTGGTTTTTATACTGGATCTCAGAGAAAAGTCTCCATTGCTGTTTGCCCAAAAGTTAGCTGCGAACACCCTGATTGAACTTTCATCAAGTTGAGCTGGTTGGACATCCCATTCTAAACCCATGGTGGATGGTATGGATCAGACCTCCTCTTGTGTCTGAACATCCTCCACTCTTCTGGGAAGACTTTCTACAAGACTTTGGAGAGTCTCTGTGGGAATATGTGCCCATTTGTGAGGTCAGGTAGTGGTACTGATATTGAATGAGAAGACCTGGATCAACATTCCAATTCATCCCATAGGAGATTTAGTAGGGTTGAGGTCCGGGCTCTGAAGGCTACTCGCGTTCCTCCACACTGTCTTTATGGGAATGTTGGCTGGGAAAAACTGGCTCATTCTAATTCACCCCAAAGGTGTTCAGTAAGGAGGGCGTCAGAGCTCTGTGCAGGACACTCTAGTTCCTCCACACCAAACTTGCCAATCTGTGTCTTTATGGAGCTGGCTATGGAAATGGTGGTCTGAGGTGGGGAGCATGCTGCAGGTTTGATTGGAGCCATGCTGCAGCAGACAGAGCCTTCAGACTTGGACCGAGAGCCAGGCAAGATGCCAAAGGTGGGGCACCAAGGAGGTTAGTGTTCCTTTTTTGTGGCAATCAGTAGCCTGTCATGGTGTTGTAGTGTTTGTAGGATCCCTGCTGGGCCTTCAGGTTTTCTCATAAGATTCCTGCCTGGTGTTCCAGGATTCCTGGCAAGTTGCTTGCTGGTTCTTCAGGATATCCGCTTTGGCCTTCTAGCATTCCTTGCAGGACGCTTGTCAGTTTTTCCAATATTCCTGCTTTGGTATTCTAGGATTTCTTTCAGGATCCTTGTTGGTTCATTCAGGGCTCCTGCTTTTGTCCTTTTAGGATTCCTGAGAGGGTACTTGCTGGTTCTTCCAGGATTTTTAAGACTCATTGCAAGATCCCTGCTGGACCAAGATTCCTAGGACCTCCAGTACCTCCCAGGATTACCAGAGTTCCCAGTAAGAATGCTGAGCATATCCTCTGACCTGAAGGATATTAAGAGTCCAGCCTTTGCAGTCTCTGGTGCTGTGTCCTTTCATCAGCTACTGGAGAGCTAAGGTATAACGCTTGCCTGATAGCTGCCAACCCAAATTGACCTAAGTACTTTCTTCCTGCTATGACCTCTGCCTGGACTTGACTACTCTCCTGTCTACGGCATCGTCAACCATCTCTGCATCACAGCCCTTCTGTCCCAGCAACCCTTTGGTGGTATGATCTTGATGTGTGTGACCTGGTGCCACTTTGTAGCAAAACTGGGGACTACTAAGGGTACCAGCCCATCTCCACCATCGGGAGCTCTGATGGAGACCAGCTGGCGCTTGGACTTAATGCCTTGGGTGGTGAGCCAATGTTTCCTGCCAAGGGGCACCATAATACATGGGCTTCATTTTGGTGTCCCTTTTTTTTTTTTTTTTTTCTATATTTATTTTAAGCTTCTATTGCTGGCCGATCACAGAAAAGTCACTTTTCTGTGCCAAAATGGGAACTTTTACCTGAAGTTCTGACCGTTAACTGGTGGCTCTTTATGAACATATGTTTTTATATTTCTTTTTTGGATGTGTTTTTGAACTGAGCCCCTAAAGCGTTTCCTGTTGGCTGGTCACGCTGATGCCTCTTCACCTTTTCTGAAATTCCTACTGGAAGTGATATATTTTTCTGGCTCTTTGGTCACCCTCTGCCGAGCGTTTCCTCCTTCTCTCTCCTGTCACTATGCGTCTTCTGTTTTCCGCTATGTTGGTGACTTTCTTCGCTGGCTCTCTTGCAGCTCCTTCTGGAATCACTGAGGCAGGTCACGTAGAGTCTGGATTTTCGAGGCTTTTTGGCAAGCCTTGCTAACTTTTCTCTTTTAAATAACGTGCTGCATAAACATGCAATTACTACTCAGCGCAGATTATTTTCTGATGTGTGTTTAACATGGTAGATTAAAGGGGGGGGGGAAGTGACTGCATGACTAGTTATTTTCTCCTGAATGGGGGATGATTTCCCTGACGGAGTCTCAGCGTGTTATTTTTTTTTTCCCCTATAAATGGAATCATCCAGCATTTCCTTTTTAACCTGCCAACTACCCACTCATATTTTTTTTTTTTTTTTTAAGTCTCGGACCTGTGCGCTCTCTCTGATTGGCACACAAAGGCGGTGTGAGCGGTGGGTTCGGTTGCTGGTGTCTTTGTACTGTGTGAAATTCCTTGGGCCTAGCTTGCTGCAGTATATATGCAACAGAGCTCCCAGTGTTTGCACTCAGCGAAGAATGCGGTGGGAATCCGTCCCAGCTGTTCTGTAATAGAGCCTGCCTGCTTTGGCAGCTGCTGCGTCTACCAGCAAGGAGTCGGGAAGGCCGCTCTCTGGGATGGAGATCTGGACCTAGAGCTGAGAAGGTGGTCGGCCGTGTAGGCGCAAGTCCTGGAGCTTGGCTATTGGCCGGCTGTCCCATAAACATGTTTGGTTCGTTTTATAAGTCTCTGTCTATGGGATAGGGAAATTGAAAACTGCCTGACTTATAGAGAGCCGAGATAACAATTGGAAAATTTTGAAAACCATCCCTCCTAAGAGTCTGATAACTCCTAGCATACGAAAAGTCCCCCCCTATAAGTCATAGTCGGCCCCCTTTTAAAACCCGCAGTGGGCCAGTTGGCCCCTTAAAATCCTCCCAGGCCCCCCCACACTATGTGTGTCTTTTTTACTATGTACTGGCCATGGTTCCCCTGCCCTGGTACTTTGAAAACTCTCTCCATGTCTGCACCACAAACCAGGTGGGAGCCCTCCTGATTAGCAATAGAAGGTAACCATAGCTGCAGCTTTAAAGGTAACCTGTCATGAAGGCTGCCATTATTTTTAGGTTTTGTACCTGGCTGTCAGGACGATGCTTTTGATTCTGTACTTTGAGTCATTGGCATTGAAAAACAAGACTGAGCACCCAGTATTAGAGGGCTGAATGCATGTGATGAGCCCAGAGATCCTAAGCAGAAAATGGTATTCAAGAGATTCCCCCTGAAATCGCTACAAGGAAGCCAGGGGAATCTGACTTGCCTTCTTCCTACCCTTTCTGAAAAGTCTTTTGAAAGATGAAATCCAGGAAGGGAACCATCCACCCCATAGCTAATCGTGACGCTTCCTCACTGCCAAGTAGCAAGGTCCTTTGGTGCTCACATTGTTTGATAACGAGGACACTTCCCATTGGTTCATCTTGAGGCTCCTTAAGGTCCTGGTTCCTCTGGTGAGGCTCCTCAAGATCCTGCTTCCTCCTGGCCGGGCTCCTCCTCGGGTTCCTGGCTCCACCCCTGGCCGGGCTCCTCCTCGGGTTCCTGGCTCCACCCCTGGCCGGGCTCCTCCTCGGGTTCCTGGCTCCACCCCTGGCCGGGCTCCTCCTCGGGTTCCTGGCTCCACCCCTGGCCGGGCTCCTCCTCGGGTTCCTGGCTCCACCCCTGGCCGGGCTCCTCCTCGGGTTCCTGGCTCCACCCCTGGCCGGGCTCCTCTCTTGGCCGGGCTCCTCCCCGGGGTCCTGGCTCCACCCTTGGCCGGGCTCCTCCCCGGGGTCCTGGCTCCACCCCTGGCCAGGCTTCTCCTCGGGTTCCTGGCTCCACCCCTGGCCGGGCTCCTCTCTTGGCCGGGCTCCTCCCCGGGGTCCTGGCTGCACCCTTGGCCGGGCTGCTCCTCGGGGTCCGGGCTCCACCCCTGGCCTTTAAATGTATGTATTGTATCATCCATAGCATGAGCCTGTATGTGCTGCGCAGGCTTTTGCGTGCTCCAAAATGTACAGGTGAGAAATATCTGAACTGGAGTATGGACAGTATAAAGTTGGTCACCCTGACATGTAAGTGGTGGCGGAATAATAATGTGTGTAATAATTTTTTATTAAAAAAAAAAAAAAAAAAATTATAATAAAATATGGTTAATATTATAACAACATTTATCTTATCATATTTCTAGCCCTCTAAATGGTTTTGCATTTTGGTGTGCATACATTTCTTCACTCTCGCTGCGCTTTGCCTGTTGCCGGCCGCCTGCTAATTCAGTCGCTGCAAAGCCGGGCGAATAAAGCAGACTGCGCCGATCTCCTCCCTCGTGCAGTAAGATGAGGAAGCGTGAAGGGAAGGCGAGATTGGACGGATGCTCACGGGGTGTCGCTCCGCATCTTTCGGGGCTGCAGACGGTACTGGGGTGATGGTCCCGGGGGGGGGGGGGGGTTGAATTATCTGAAGGAAGACACAGCAAATATATCCACATTCTGCGCCAGTCTGAGAATTTCCCTCCCAAATCTGCCCCCCCCCCATGTGCATGAGCATGGGGTACATTTTTTTTTTTTTTTTTTTACCCCTATTCCTTAACCAAAAAAGTAAATAAAAACGCAACACAAGTTTTTGACAAGTTCTTTTTTTTTTTTTATTTATTTATTTTCTATCTCCTTTTTTAGATTAAGTTCTTTATTATGAAATCAAATAAAAATAAAATGAAAAGTCCCCCGTTTTTTGTAGATCCAATCGCACCGCCGACCCAAAAAGAAGAACAAAAACTCCAGAGAGCGAAGGCTCCTGCCGTCTGAAAGCTCTTAAATAACGGAGGCGAGGCCACCTGGTGATGTCGTTGGGTGGCACCGCCCCCTTGTGATTTCACTGACTAAGCATGCCCCCGGTCGGTGACGTCACAAGGGGGGGGTGTCACCCAGCAATGTCACCGGGTAGCCCGCCTCCTAGTAAAGAGCTATCAGATGGCAAAGCTGAATGGGGTGTGGGGTTTTTTTTTTTTTTGGGAGACGGGCGGCGTGATTGACAATGGCTCTACTCGGGGGACATTATTTAAAAAAAATAAATAAAAGATGTCCCCTGCTGTAGATTCATTGTCAATCAAACCTCCGGTCCCGATGTCTGCCAGCTTTGCCGTTACTATGGGTACTAAGCCCCCTTTCCGCAGACCCCCACAACTACCAGCCAGGGTTGTGGGGAAGAGGCCCTTGTCTGCATCAACATGGGGCAAAAACGTATTGCCAAAAATGTGTTTTTGTTTGGTTTTTTTACATTCAGCTGTCAGCAGGTAAGCCCGCTGACAGCTGATGACTCATTGGTTGTTAAGGACGTGGCGGGTGGCTTCCCAGCACACTCAACAACCAGCTTACACTGGTGAAAACATTTTAGTGTGTGTTGTGTGTTTTTTTTTTTTTTTTTTTTTTGTCCAGAGTTTCTAAAGCAGTATTTGGCTTTCTAGTGAGGGTGAAGCCTTTCTCTGATGGTGAACGGTTTGACTTGCTTCTTGTCCCGATGTTCAATCACACCAACCTAGAAGCAACTTCCGAGCACGCCATTGTTGGCTTCCTTGCTTCTGGGCTCGACTCCTGACCACACAAACCCAAAAGTAAGTCACAAATGATGCCCGAGCAAGCCGTTGTTCTAGGAAGGCGAGCGCCATTTCACTTTTCCTCTCAGCCCCGACACCCGTCTGACCAAATCAACAGCGAGTCCGAACCTCCTCCATATCCAGCCATGGAAAGCGAGCAACTGATTTGCTTCAGAGTAACGACTGGAGTGATTAAACTCTTATATAAAGTGGAATTAAATGCTGCTCTATTTGTTAAAAACATTCATAGCGATTCGCATGTTACATATCCCAGCGCACGACCTCCTCTGCAGCGCACGACCTCCTCCATAACGCTAAACTGATGACCTATAGGGGGGGCTTTTAAAGTGTCACTTATCGAAAATATCAGGTACTGAAGTTTGTTGCCATTTCATGGGCACACACAAATTTAAAGTTTTGACATGTTGGGTATCTATTTACTCGGCGCAATCTCGCCTTTTTTTATATTTTCTCCAAAAATTGGGTAGTTTTATTACGTTTGTGTGCCCTATAATTAACTTTTAATTTTCATTAAATTTTTTTTTACTGAAATGTTTGCTTTCATTATTCTCTAGGGTCTCTCCTTTTCAGAAAATATACAATGTTTGGGGGCTTTTATGTGCTCTTAAATTTTTTTTTTATTTTTTTTTTTAGGCGCGTGTGCAAAAAAAAAAAAAGCAAAAATGGCTTGGGCAGCAGAAGGGTTAAACGTGTGCGTGTCTCCCTCCCCTCCCCCAGGGTTTCTTCACAGTTGTACTTGAGCTTTCCACTCTGAAAAGCATTCTGTTGTTGATCACTTTCAGGGGACAGCTGGGGGGGGGGGGGATGTCACCTCCTCACCTTTTTTTACCCTGAAAGGCCCGCACCACCGAACTCCAACCCCGGCTGCAGGACAGTTGTGGCAGAGCCCCATTCACTTGAAGTGGTCACATTCAGCGGTGGTACTGCCTGATGAACGCGCCGTGGGGTATCATTCTTTGCTGCGGCATGTGAACCCCCCCACCCCCCTCGGGCCGCCATTGCAGCTTCAGCTGACCTTCACACCGGCGATATGGTGAAATGATCACAGAGTAGACGGGATCATGGTGTAGAAACTGCCCCCCCCCCCCCCTTTAATAAAAGGTCATCCTGGAGCTCCAGTCCAGTGATTTTTGCCTAGGCTGAGATGTCCTCAGTTTGCTGCAGGCCACAGGAAACATTTCCTCAGTCTCCCCTCCCCCAGTGATCAGACTGTACTGTGACCTCCGTGAGAGGGAATAAAAACCTGGAAGGGTCACAGGGACACATGCTTGATACAGATTCTTAAAGTGGACCCAGCATTGGAAATGTGTAAGTGTTTTTGTGTTGACTAGCTGCACCAATGATGGAACATTGAAGCTGGAGACAGCCAGGCATGCAGCATGTTCAGGCGGTGAGTAGGGACAGCCCTGTGTCTGGAAGGACATGCTGAGATCGGATTGCAGCCATTTGTCGGAATTTATTTTTATCTGCTGTTGACTCATAATCTACGGGTGAGCGCTGAGTCATGTGCAACGCCAACCGCACACAATGGGGCCACTCCGCTCGGCACGCAGGCTGACAATTACACCGCCGCTATATAAAGAACACAGGCCTGCCAATCCGTCCTCCGTCCTCCATTTGTCTGTCCTCTACACCAGTGTTTCTCAACTCCAGTCCTCAAGGCGCCCCAACAGGTCATGTTTTCAGGATTTCCATAATTTTGCACAGGTGATTTGATCAGTTTCACTGCCTTAGTAATTACCACAGCTGTTTCATCTGAGGGAAATCCTGAAAACATGACCTGTTGGAGTGCCTTGAGGACTGGAGTTGAGAAACACTCTACACATCCATCCTCTCCTCCATATCCCTTCATCCATCCTTCTTCTCCATCCATCCTCCATACAGTACCCATTCTCTCCTCCATATCCCTTCATCCATCCATCCTCCATATCCCTTCATCCATCCATCCATCCTCCATATCCCTTCATCCATCCATCAATCCATCCATCCTCTCCTCCATATCCCTTCATCCGTCTGTCCTCCCTCCATCCAAGGCTGTGCTTCATAGACAGTTGGAGGTCTTTACAATGTTGCCTTATTTCATTCTGCATGTTTCCCGCACATACAATACAATGTATCGAGAACTGGAGGGAACGTTTTGTGTGTTTGTGAAGAAAGACGATTATTCATGATCTTGACCTCCACACAGCTACTGTACCCCCACACCCCCCCCCCAGCCTCCTTCACATTATTGTATAGCGGGGATGAGCGTTCCCACTATGCGATTTTTGATTCCGATTTTCGCACGTTTTCTGCGTGTCACATAGGTCACTTTAAGGCTGCATTCAGTGTTACGTTTTTGTACGAGCGTTTTTGCGCTTTGGCGTTTGTTTTTTATCAGCCAATTGTTATTCAGCTTTTTCATCCCTTCTCAATTTTTTTTTTTTTTTTTTTTTTTTTTTTACAAAAAAAAAAAATGTATATTCTTGGGTTAGGGGTTAATATTTGGAGTCAATGTTGGGGTTTAGAATTAGGGGTTAGGATTAGGGGGCAATATTATGGTTAGGGGTCAATATTGGGGTTAGGATTTGGGGTCAATATTGGGGTTAGGATTTGGGGTCAATATTGGGGTTAGGATTAGGGGTCAATATTATGGTTAGGGGTCAATATTGGGGTTAGGGGTCAATATTGGGGTTAGGATTAGGGGTCAATATTATGGTTAGGGGTCAATGTTATGGTTAGGGGTCAATATTGGGATTTGGATTTGGGGTCAATATTGGGGTTAGGATTTGGGGTCAATATTATGGTTAGGGGTCAATATTGGGATTTGGATTTGGGGTCAATATTATGGTTAGGATTTGGGGTCAATATTATGGTTAGGATTTGGGGTCAATATTATGGTTAGGGGTCAATATTGGGGTTAGGATTTGGGGTCAATATTGGGGTTAGGATTAGGGGTCAATATTATGGTTAGGGGTCAATATTGGGATTTGGATTTGGGGTCAATATTATGGTTAGGATTTGGGGTCAATATTATGGTTAGGGGTCAATATTGGGGTTAGGATTTGGGGTCAATATTGGGGTTAGGATTTGGGGTCAATATTGGGGTTAGGATTAGGGGTCGCGCACACGTGGTGTGTGTGTTTTTGGTTTGCTGCATGATAGTTGCCGCAGAATTGCATCGGGTTTGGGGTGCCATTAAAGGAAAATGGCACCCAAATGCACTGCACTCCGCGGGTTGTGCTGCGATTGCCATGCGATTTGGAATTGCAGAGTGTGAATTAGACCTAAATGATGTAATTTGAGTAGTTTTTACAAAGATGCAGTGAGGTGGGTCTTGCCCAACTTCCCAAAATGGACCGTAGAACTTGGACTTTTAACTTGGTTAATGTGAATTGCACCGCTTTCCTGTTCAATTCCCATGCAATTCAGTGAGGTGCGATTAGAGCACATTCACTTTACATGAATTGCACCGCATTGCCCCTGTGTATGGAAGGAGCAGATGGGAGCTTCCATGTCTCTGCCATTATGGGGGAGTTCAGACTTGGAGGGGCCCGGGAGCAGTTCACCCCGATTGCCTGATTCAGGTTTTTCTCTGGTCTCTATTGTCACACGGCAGGCCGTGTCTGTGCTCTCACTTACTGATTGGTCCTGGGTGTGCCTAACGCAGACCAGGTGTCCCCAGGTTCTGGGTATGGCCTTAGTAGTACCAGAGGCTTGAGTTCCACCCAGAACTCTGTAGAACACAGGCCGGGGCTGTTGTTAACAATGAACGGGTCCATGCACGGCTGGAGTGCACCAAATTCTATAGCCAATAAAAATTTTGGTAAGTCTGTTCAGCCGGTCTTGTGACTGTGCTGTCTCTCCTCCACCTCCTTGTTACTTGACCACTCCTGCCACCAGGGTGACACCACTTCTTCAATTAGTGTCCAATGGTGTCCATCCTCTGAGACTCAACCTGTTGATTGGATGGTGAAAGAAGAAACACAGAAAAGGATGACCCTGGGTCTGCCAGTTAGCTGCCAATGTTAGACTGAATGCTTGTTCACACTGTTGAGGTGCATTAGCACTTGCTGCGTGTTCATTTTGAATGGGTCCCGTCTCTGGCAGTGTACCATCTGCAGGGTGTGTTGGGATGGCATTCAGAGGCAGGGATAGAGGTATACAGTGAGCAGATGGATTTCTTCTAGCTTGGCACATCATCAGTGGAAGTTCTGCTGTTCATGGAATCACAGGAAGCTAATATAAAGATGGAGCTAAAATCCTTAGACCTCAGAGTTTTATTTGAAGGTTTTGAAGGGAATTGTTCTGATGTTCTCCATAGTGGGGTGCCCAGTCCATGTGATCATCGATAAAGCCAACAATGCTTAGGAAGGAACTCCTCCTGCAGCCTCGGCCTCTAATATTTCCTCCTAAGAGTCCCGTCCAGTACTGGAAGGGTCATTCTTCCCACTGATCACCAATGTAAGGAACATTCTTCTCACTGATCACCAATGTAAGGAACATCCTTCTCACTGATCACCAATGTAAGGAACATTCTTCCCACTGATCACCAATGTAAGGAACATTCTTCTCACTGATCACCAATGTAAGGAACATTCTTCTCACTGATCACCAATGTAAGGAACATTCTTCTCACTGATCACCAATGTAAGGAACATTCTTCTCACTGATCACCAATGTAAGGAACATTCTTCTCACTGATCACCAATGTAAGGAACATTCTTCTCACTGATCACCAATGTAAGGAACATTCTTCTCACTGATCACCAATGTAAGGAACATTCTTCTCACTGATCACCAATGTAAGGAACATTCTTCTCACTGATCACCAATGTAAGGAACATTCTTCTCACTGATCACCAATGTAAGGAACATTCTTCTCACTGACCACCAATGTAAGGATCATTCTTCTCACTGACCTCCAATGTAAGGAACATTCTTCTTACTGACCACCAATGTAAGGGACATTCTTCTCACTGACCACCAATGTAAGGAACATTCTTCTCACTGACCACCAATGTAAGGAACATTCTTCTCACTGATCACCAATGTAAGGAACATTCTTCTCACTGATCACCAATGTAAGGGACATTATAATTTAATTCTTTCACTATCTGCAGTTCTTGTCGGTCTATTTTTGATTTTTTTTTTTTTTGTCCTCATTGCGTATGATCGGTTTGTACCAGACCTGTGGGGGATCCTCTAGAATCTGGAAATTGCAGTATTAGGCACAAGGGTTAGGCGAGCAGTTCGGACTGAGCCTACGTTCGGCGAGCACCCAAAATTTGCAGGGTGCTCGGTGTGATGTTTGTCCGCCGAGCACCCCACAATGCAGTGCAAAGTACATTCCAAGCCCTGATTGGCTAAAGCAATGCACATGACCAATAAGGGCACAGTGAATAGGGAAGCCGGCCGCAGTGTCCTTCACAACGGATGAGTCATCAGCTGTCACCGGACTTCCCTGCTGACAGCTGAATGAAAAAAAACATTGCCGGTAATACAAAGATGTGAACCAAAAATGGCGTGGCGGTCCCCTCCTCCCAATCCATACCAGGCCCTGGGGGGGCGGGGGGGTGTATGCACAGTATGTATGTTCTGTATGTAGCACTGAAATGAAATCTCTCACACAGGCCAGTCCTGCTTCTCAATCGGCCTCCTTGAAAACCTTATCTCTTCTCATTGGATCCAGCAACCGGCCCGCAGAGTACAGCAGGGAGACGCTTTGGGGGAATTCCTGAAAAGGAATTTTTCAATGCGGTCTGTGACGCATCCTAACGCGTTTCTTCACATCTCCCCAAAAATAGAAAAGAATTTCAGTCACACAACTAGAGAGATCTGAGCATGCAGAGACCGCTCATTGGGTCAGAATTATTCAATAGGAATAAATAAATTGTGTGTATGTGTTAATAAATTAAAAAAAAAAAAAATATTCATTTTTTTTTTTTTTTTTTTTTTTTTTTCTTTTTGTTGTTTTGTTTTGTTTTGTTTTGCCATTTCTCAACACAATAGCAAAACTGTCATATTGCAACTCACTGACCCTTAGGTTTGGGGGCTGCATTCGATTCGTTTTCTTTTTCTCATGGTAGACGAATGACGCAGGCTGCTGCAGTCCCGATGGCTTCCGAGATGCAATTGCCAATCTCCAGGATATATATATTATATTATATTATATTATATTATATTATAATTTTTTTTTTTTTTTTTTTTTTTTAACAACTAGGGGCAACCCCCAAGGAAGGAGGGGGTGTGTTTTTTTTTTTTTGTTTTTTTTTTTTTTTGGTCCTATTTGGGAGATTCACCGTCACTTCCTGTCCCATAGCCAAACAGGAAGTTAGAGGAAATCCCTGCAAATTAAGGGAATCCCTTGACGACCCCCCCCCAGAACTAGTGTCCCCATTGGAAGATTTCCCCTCTATTACTTTTCTGGGGACAACCCAAAATGTAGGATTTTTTTTTTTTTTTTTTTTTCTACTTTCACTTTTTCAATGATGGTAAACAGGACAAATGGAGAGTGTGGATCTCTCTTCCGGGGACACAGACTGCAATAAAACCTGCCAGGGGGTCTAATCCCTCTGTAACACAAAAAAATAAATAAATTTGACTTTAACCTCTCCATGACTGACCACGCGAATATGCTGCGGCTGAGCGGGTGCTCTGCACCAGATCATGTACTAGATCCGTGATCTTGCACTTCCGGGTCTTGGCGACCCAATGTATTTGAATACAGTGGGAGCCAATCAGCGGGGTACGGTGGACGAGCTGTCTGCCGGGACCCGCCGATCCTTCAGGAGATGGGGAGATCGCCGTTCTGTGACGAGGGAAGGCATAGATCTTGTGTTTCTCTTAAGCAGGAATACAGATCTCCGTCTTTTCCCCAGCCGAACCATCCCCCACACAGTTAGCCAGCACCCCCAGGGACCACTTTTAACCCTTTGATCACCCATGATGTTTAACCCCTTCCCTGCCAGCGTCATTAGTGCAGTGGTATCATTTTTTTTTTTTTTTTTTTGTATGTATTGGTGTCACTGGTCCCCCAAAAGTGTCAGTGTCCGATTTGTCCGCCGAAATGTCGCTGATTGCCGCCATTACTAGTAAAAAAAACAAGACCTAGTTTGTAGACGCGATAACTTTTACGCAAACCAATCGATATGTGCTTATTGGGATATATTATTTATTTATTTTATTTATTTTTTTACCAAAAATATGTAGCAGAATCCATATTGGCCTAAATTGGTGAAGACCTTTTTTTTTTTTTTTTTTTTTTTTTTTTTTTTTTTTTTTTTTTTTTTTTTTGCAGTGGTGATCAAATACCACCAAAAGAAAGCTCCATTTGTGGGGAAATAAGGACATCAATTTTATTTGGGTACAGCGGCGCACGAGCGCGCAAGCGTCAGTTAAAGTAACGCAGTGCCGTATCTCAAAAAATGGCCTCGTTATGAAGGGGGGGGGGTAAATCTTCCGGAGGTCAAGTAGTAAAGACAGTAGGTGCATTCTATGCATTAAGATAAATAAAAAAACCTTCTGTGTGCAGCCCCCCTAATACTTACCTGAGCCCCATCTAGATCCAGGACCCCCCTTCTCATTGGCTGAGACAGCAGCGCAGTGCCATTGGCTCCCGCTGCTGTCAAAGTCGGTGAGCCAATGAGTAGAGAAAGGGGGTGGGGCTGGGCCACGGCTCCGTGTCTGAATGGACTCGGGGAGCTGCGACTCGGCTCGGGGGCCCCCATAGAAAGCTGCTTGCTGCGGGGGCACTCAACAGGAGGGAGGGGCCAGGAGAGCAGAAGAGGGACCCGAGAAAAGGAGGATCAGGGCTGCTCTGTGCAAAACCAATACAGAGGAGGGAAGTCTGACATGTTTGTTATTTCTAACTAAAAAAAGAGACTTTATTATCACTTTTAATAGTAAAGATTAGTGCTAAAAGAGAACTATATCTGGTTTTCACTATTTGTAAAGCACAATGTGGTGTTTTTGGAAACAAATCTGCTTTTGCCTGCTGTTCCCCTTTAAGGTCGCTGCCCTCTCACTTCCTGTTGGGTGACAACGCTGTGTCCTTGCCTCTCAATCGTTCTCCTGTGTTGTCACCCTGCCACGTGGGGCTTCTGATGGAGACTTAAAAATGGCCACTTCAGCACACATTACACTGACATAGTCCACTGTCATCACCGTCAGGAAAACCGCCCTGAGAAATGCCATGTTAGTGCCTGTAGCCAAGAAGTGGTCACAAAGTGGCCGCAGGGGATCAGCAGAACTGAGATGTAACAAAGCATGAACAAGGGCGATAGCAAATATTTTATTAAACCTAAAGGCAATTATTTATGATCCGCAGTGCTTTAGCCAGTCTCATTCTATTCGGGGGGTGGGGGGTCATGATTCCGCGTCCTCCACTGGTGGGGGGGGGGGGGATTTTCCGGATTGTGACCTTGGATATGGAGCGGGGAATTTGCCCCGAGTGCCTTCCCATGGAGGCAGAACTATTGGAATTAATATTTTCCCATCTGTATAAAAGGCAATCTATCCTCCCCAGCTGTCTATAAATAGTCTGGAGACTGCGGCGGTGGCGGCGGCGGCGTTGGGCGATGCACAGAAATAGCCGATCTGATTTCAATGCTCAGAGATCCTCGGCGTGCCGCTCGCTCTTCTGTTGGTGGTGAATGCCGTGTGCGGTAAAGCTCTCCCGGTGAATCATTTCCTCTCGGACGCGGGAAGTGCGCTGAACTAAAACAAACGACAGATTAGGCCCTTGTCTGCGCTATGAATGAGGTGAAGTCACCAAGCTTCACACACAGCCCTCCGCTGATTTTTGTCTCCCCCCCGCCGCCCCCCCCCCCCCTCCTCCTCCTCGCACCGATCGGCGTACGTTTTTCTCGCTGTTCTGACTCAGGAAGTTCGATGTGAAGAACAGTTGTCTGCTGTAGATTTGGACAATGGCGTCCTTTATTTCGGCGTTTCCTCCCCGGAGAAGGCCGTGCACAGTGTAATCTTCAGCTGTCCTGATACGTTGGGAAGGGGGTGTTGGGGGGGGTCAAAAATAGACGGCGAAGAGAAAGTGAACGTGACAAATGGACGACGTGCAGAGTCCCAGGGGGACACCTTCGGGCTTATTGAAGTCAGTCTGACGTGAGCTGGCAGCTTGTTGGAAATGCTACTTGCCTGGCGGTGTCTGATTTTTCACCCCTTCAGTACCAGTCTGTATACACCTCTTCAGTGCTGTGATGGTTTGACTGACAATTACCCCGTCATGTAACCCTGTACCCAAATGAGCTTTATATCGCTTACACCAGCACTTCTAAACAGCGGTGTTTTGGTAATTTTGCACAGCCCCATACGTCTCCACGGTGCAGGCCGGCTGGTCACCAGCTCCAAGGAAATGCATGGCGCTAAACCTGGGTGGGTGGATGGGGCAGCATTCAAAGGCAGCCCCAGCAGTCAGAATCGGACTCAAGTCAATCCTTTTTTAGACCGGTTCTACATCTCGTCCACTGCCATACTGCCACAGCTGTGCAGTGATGAAGGTAGGAAAAGGTGTGGGGGGGAGGTAGGTACCCCCGACAGGCCATGTTTTGAGAATTTCTTTTACATAAATTAGCTTGCCATTGGCGTTTGATTTAAAGCACTGCTGCAAGGTAAAGGAAATGCTAAAAACATGACCTGTTGGGGCCACTTGAGTGAGGTTGGGAACCACTCTAGAGCAGCCTTTCTGAACCTTTTTTTTTTTTTTACCACAGCAGAACCCTTGAAAGTATTTGCAGGTCTTGGAACACTTGGAAAGTTTGGGAAAAATGTCCCTTTACAGTGGGAAGAATGCTCCCCTTACAGGGGTGGCCAGCATGACACTGGCTCTGCCAAGTGGTGTTGTATTTGGAACTATGAACAGATGGGAGGTCAGCTTGAGGAAGCCCTAACCGCCCTTGGAGGAACCCTCAGCTTCCACGGAATCCTGATTGAGAATGGCTGCTCTAGAGGAACTCCTTGGCTTCCATGTAACCATGGTTGAGAACGGCTGCTCTAGAGGAACCCTCGGCGGCCGTGGCTGCTCTAGAGGAACCCTTGGCTTCCGAGGAACCCTTGGCTTCCGAGGAACCCTCCTTGAGAATGTAATGGCTGCTCTAGAGGAACTCCTTGGCTTCCATGGAACCATGGTTGAGAAAGGCTGCTCTAGAGGAACCCTTGGCTTCCACGGAACCCTGGTTGAGAATGGGCTGCTCCAAAGTCTACAGTTGCAGAGGTCAGTCACACTTCTTCCCTTCCCTCACACACAGCAAAGATGCCATCCCCCGAAAACTATGCTAGATCCAGTGCTGTGTGGTCTCCGAATGTCAAACAACTGCGCTATATGGGACTTGCGGCTGTCCTGACAGGGTCACTTTAATTCTGCTCTTCACCTTGGGCCAGAGTGAGAATTATGAATTGAAGTCCCACCCCAACCATTTCACAGGCCCAGGAAAGGAGCTGCCCAAAAAAAAGGCAAAGCCAATTTTTCTATTTTGATGTTCCACATCCTCGGTGTTTACCCGTTCTCTCATAAAAATAACCACGCTCTGCGCTTTTTTATCTAGTCCCCCCGCTCAGTGTTTTTCTTTCCGAGGGTTCGGCGGTGATTGGTGAAAGGGAATATTCATGCGGAGCGTTGCTTAAAGAGAACAGAACAGCTTTGTCTCCCGCTCTCTTCCATCTCTGAAGGAACGCTTTACTCAGCAAAGAAAACACAAAAACAAACACACCCTTCCTCCATGGGAGAGGGAGAGGACTGCGGCAGGGAGAAGCCTAAGCGGCGGATCGGAGAGAGGCTGAGGGAGCGCAGGGGCTCAGTCACACTGACGCAGTTAATCGCGGCAAAAGGGCATTCGAAACGCATCGTTGTCAGTTGTCCCTGTTACCACCAAGCGGTGTGTGGTGAGAAAAAGCAGCTCGTTGTATTGTAGAAGCATTTTCATCATCCAGAAGATTGCATTAAAAACAAACGCACACGTGCAGGAATTTCTATCTAGGGTTTTTTTTTTTGTTTTTTTGTTTTTTTGTTTTTTTTTAATTATATAAAAGTCCCATGCTGTAAACCCATAGTCAGTTATGTCATCCAGTAATACAGATCTAAGTCGGTCGAGATGAACGATGCTCACTGACCCACCAAAAAAAAATCCATCAGAACCCGCCACTTCCCTCATGCTGATTGACCTTTCCAGCTCCCCTCTGCAAAGGCCTCATCCTCCACAGGTGCATTGTCCCTAATGCCCCTTCAAAGGGCTGCTGCCCGGAATGCACAGGCGCTCTGGGTAGGTGTCTTCAGGCAGGCCATAAAAACCAACGATGGACTGAGTCAGCACAGACATACGTGGAGGCCTGCACAAACCCAGGCAGCCGATAACGGCTCACGTTGTGTAAACTAGGCCTAAAAAAAACTTTTTTTTTTTTTTTTTTTTTTTTTTATCCTGATTTTATATCTGTATATTTTTAAAAAAGTGTGTCACGTAAACATTTTATTACATGAAAAAAGATTTTCAGAGCCCTAAGGGTTATCTAAAGAGACGGCTTGGCAGAACTTGCTTGCCTTGGGGCTAGGTTTATGTGGTTGAGTCAAGGAGAACATGAACTAAACACCTTGAGAGTTTAGAGTGCTTTTTATATTCAACCAGTTGCAGCAAAAAAAAGACATGCAACAACCTTTGGGGATCAGAAACGCACCCTCCTCCCCTTGTCTTGGTCACACACAAGAAAAAAAATGAAAGTATAAATATAAGTCAACGCCTTAATAAAGGGGGTGTTTCCAGCCTGACGACCTGTGTTGGGCATCTTTTGTTCTTTTATTGTAACTGGTTGACATAAAGATTTGGTTAGTTTAAAGAAGAGCTCCAGGGATCCTGCAGTGTCGTCACAATCGCGCTGCACTTTTTTCATTGGCTGCGGCGAGGGACGAACTTCCGGCCAGCAGGAAGTAGGAGCAGGTACCTGACAAAATCGGGTACATGCTACCAATTTAAGACATTTGGTGCTCTGGGCTAAAAATGGTATAGAAAATAACTGCGTAAAAGTTACTTCTACACAACCTTACAAATATATGACAAAGGACTACCAGAGAGAAGGGGGTTACCTAAAGACCCCTTAGGAGCCTGTTGCCTTGTAGCTGGCTTTGTCCAATTGAAGCCACAGATGTTTTGAGTTCTTTCTTTACTCTTACACTCCCGTGCACACACTCGCTCTTCCTCCCCTCCCCCAAATATGAATGTTCATCTATAAGCCTCACCTGCACCACGTGGCAGAATCTGGTTATCGGTTTACGGACTTTATTGAATATGCCTGTCTAGTTCAGTGTCCACGGTCTCTCCCCCCCACAATGCGATGGAAATCCTTTCTTGTGGCTTTGTTGGACGGACGCTGTATAAGGTGAAGAGCTCGAAGAGAACGCAGCACATGACCCCGGCCACTTGTAGGTAATCTAATTAAAATAGATTATTGGAGCCATGCCATAGATCTCTGCGCTGACCTCTTATTTGGAGCTGCGTTGCTGCAATGTCCGATCCTCAGATCTGTACTGATAGTCTGAAAGAAGAACTGTCAGTATTGCCTCCATGGCATGCCTACAGGTGCACTTACCTTTCTAGCGGTCTTCCTTCCAGGCTTCTGGCCCCCCCACTGGTTTGTGGCATCCCACTGGGCTTGTGTGTGTCCCGTCCGTCCCCCCCCCCCCCCGACTCACTTTCTGGACTCATGATATCCTGTTCAGCCAGTTCTGTGATTTGGGTACCCCTGCCAGGCAGCACAGCCAGCTGATCGCTCTCGACTGCACCAGCAGCACAGTTTGGTCAGAACACGCCCCAGCTGGTGAGAGGGGTGGCAATTTGATGCCCAAGTTTTTTTTTTTTTTTTTTTTTTTTTTTTTTTTTCAGCAGTTTTGGGTGTCATCCATGGGAGGCCTGGGCCAGGGGGGGAGGGCAGGGTAACAACTGCCCCATAAAAAGGCTGCACGCATACTCATAGTTGGGGCACAGCTTGTGAGGCTTGCATTTCTATTGGGTGGAACTGGAGGAGGGGGCGTGCCCGGCCTGCCTTCTTCTGCTCTGGTGCATGCATGAGGCTATGGACTGAAGGGGGCAGCGTTTCATTCTTGGACCCAGGTAGCACAATGTCTTGGGCCAGCCCTGAGCAGCATTGTATGGAGTTGTCACTCTTTCTCCTATCTCTACATGTGGCTGGAGAGAAAAGGAAATGAAGGAATTGTTGGGGGGCGGGGTCCCGTGATCTCTGGTGGAGGGAATAAATACCTGGAAGGGTCATACGGACACGTTACTCAACATGTAGATGGAAATCTGACTGATTCTGGGTCCACTTTGGGTTCTGGATGCAGTGAACCTTCCATCGTCCCTCTGTAAATGTCCTATATACAAGGTGGGGGGCTCAGGAAGGTCCCCCTGTGGACAGACCTGGTGCCTCCGTGTGAATCCAATGTTGATATTGCTGGTTTCCCTTGTGGAAAGTTCTCCTCGGCTGCCAACTCTGTTCCGTACTAAGAGCTGATTTGATTTTTTTTTTTTTTTTTTTTCCATGTGAGAGCGCAGAAAGTGGAGCGCCTTTCTGTGGACGCACTCAGCGGAAATCCATTTTCTGTTCCTCTCTGGGAAAAAAACAACTTTTATCTTTTCCGGAGGAGCCTGTCCAGGTAGAGAAGGTCCTGGCCGGTGGTGCTGTTGAAGTTTTCTGTCAGGTTGAACCCCCAGCCCCCCCCCACCCCCACCCCTCAAAGGTTGCCATAAAAATAGATTTACCATATACACAGAATCCAGTATGGAGGGTGGTGATCATACCAAGACGGGTCATTCCATCACTCCAACCAATAGCGAATGGCACCAAAACATCAATGTGCAGGTAAAATAGGAAGCAAACGTCTCCAGCAAACACGGTTTATCAAAGAAGCTATAATAGATCCAAACGTAGGTCAACCATACATGGAAATAGACGTATAACAGTTACCAATGGTACATCGGAAAGGCGGAAATAAGGTCCCTACCCAATGATTTGGGGAAAATCTTACCCCTTTCCAAGGGAGACCAGAGGGTGCCTTTGATGTAGGAACAATTGTATATGTTTTTGGAAATACGTTTTGAGATCCAGCCTCTGTTAACAAGGGTTCCATAGAAGCAAAGGGTTCCTGCGAAGATTGCTACGGGTTCCTTGAGCAATCAGCAATTTCTAAAAGGCATATTCTTCCCACTGATCACCAATGTAAGCTACGTTCTTCCCAATGATCACCTATGGAAGGAACATTCTTCTCACTGATCACCAATGTAAGGAACATTCTTCCCACTGATCACCAATGTAAGGAACATTCTTCCCACTGATCACCAATGTAAGGAACATTCTTCTCACCGATCACCAATGTAAGGAACATTCTTCTCACTGATCACCAATGTAAGGAACATTCTTCTCACTGATCACCAATGTAAGGAACATTCTTCTCACTGATCACCAATGTAAGGGACATTCTTCTCACTGATCACCAATGTAAGGAACATTCTTCTCACTGATCACCAATGTAAGGAACATTCTTCTCACTGATCACCAATGTAAGGAACATTCTTCTCACTGATCACCAATGTAAGGGACATTCTTCTCACTGATCACCAATGTAAGGGACATTCTTCTCACTGATCACCAATGTAAGGGACATTCTTCTCACTGATCACCAATGTAAGGGACATTCTTCTCACTGATCACCAATGTAAGGGACATTCTTCTCACTGATCACCAATGTAAGGGACATTCTTCTCACTGATCACCAATGTAAGGGACATTCTTCTCACTGATCACCAATGTAAGGGACATTCTTCTCACTGATCACCAATGTAAGGGACATTCTTCTCACTGATCACCAATGTAAGGGACATTCTTCTCACTGATCACCAATGTAAGGAACATTCTTCTCACTGATCACCAATGTAAGGGACATTCTTCTCACTGATCACCAATGTAAGGGACATTCTTCTCACTGATCACCAATGTAAGGGACATTCTTCTCACTGATCACCAATGTAAGGGACATTCTTCTCACTGATCACCAATGTAAGGGACATTCTTCTCACTGATCACCAATGTAAGGGACATTCTTCTCACTGATCACCAATGTAAGGGACATTCTTCTCACTGATCACCAATGTAAGGAACATTCTTCTCACTGATCACCAATGTAAGGAACATTCTTCTCACTGATCACCAATGTAAGGAACATTCTTCCCACTGATCACCAATGTAAGGGACATTCTTCTCACTGATCACCAGTGAACTGGTATTGGGTGTTCCTTGAGATCTGAAAATAATTTGAAGGGTTCCTCCTGGGTGGAAGGTGAGATATCCTGTTGGCTGTTCTATGAAACCTCCATTCCAGGCCACCTGGGAGGACTCTCCTGTTGGTGGAGTAACTCCTTTTTAGTAGATCCGGCTCTCTCCTGGTGCTCGGCGTATTATTAATCGGTTCCACATCTGGAGCTACAACGCCACAGAAAGCGATCCGGCTTTAGTTAACAACTCAAATCAATTTTGCTGTACAAAGAGGAGTGCCTGAAGTCGGAAGTGGCTGTCCATGCAGCATTCAGGCGGAGAGGAAGACGGACACACGAGGCATTCGCTGCAGACAGAGATGTCACCCAACTGCATTGACATTCAAGCCGAGTTCCCGCATATTGAGTGACTGCGATCCAACGCAGTTTTCCAAAATGAGGCCAATGGAGGAAATTTTACTAAAACCGGAGAGTGCAAAATCTGGTGTAGCTGTGCATGGCAGCCAATCGGCTTCTAACCTCAGCTTGTTCAATTAAGCTTTGACAAAAAAAAAACCTGGAAGCTGATTGGTTTCTATGCAGAGCTGCACCAGATTTTGCACACTTCATTTTTGGTAAATCAAACCTAGTGTGTACCAGGAGTCATCTACTCCTCCAAAACATTCATGTTCTGTTGTTCCCGATGACATTCATGGAGGAGTGTCGAGGTTTCCAGAACTGGGCGGGGTTTTAAGAGGACCTTTTGTAGCCCACAATTCTCCATGAATAAATTCCAGCTATGTCATGATATATAGATTTTATTGTCCTCCATTCTCCAGGCTACTAACCATTTAAAAAGCGGTCCTATCTTTACAGAGAATAAAGCGACAGTAGGCTTGTGCGATTTTAGTTTCGGTTTGAATCTAAATTCGGACAAATGTTTGGTTTATTCGGATGTATCCTAATTTCTGAATAACAAAAGTAACAAATTTTTTTTTAAATGTTTTTTGTTTCGTTTTATTCATTTTCTAACGAATTCAAAATATTCAGAACGATTTGCATCAGTTGAAAATGTTATCAACTGATCCGAATTCTGTGTGAAGAAATAGCTGGTTGTTAAGGAGCCGGCTGAGAAACCGGCCGCCGCATCCTTAACCAATGACTCGCCAGCTGTCAGCGGGCTTCTCCACTGACAGCTGAACGGAAACGAAAGAATGCCGGCAATGAAAAAATAAAGGAAAGAAACAGCGCCCCCCCCAATCCATACTAGGCCTTTAGGGTCTGCTATGGATTTTAAGGGGGAACCCCATGCCAAAAAAAAAAAGTGTGCCCCCCCCCCAAATCCATACCAGACCCTTATCTGAGCATGCAGCCTGGCATGAATTCTTTGCGTAATTTATCTCTTTAGTAATGCCAAATCTATAGATTAGATTGCCAAGTCTGCGTAGACTGTTTCATTTTCTTAACCACTTCAGCCCCGGACCATTTGGCTGGCCAAAGACCAGAGCACTTTTTGCGATTCAGCACTGCGTCGCTTTAACTGACAATTGCGCGGTCGTGCGACTTTGCACCCAAACAAAATTGACGTCCTTTTTTTTTTTTTTTTTTTCCCGACCATATAGAGCTTTCTTTTGGTGGTATTTGATCACCTCTGCGGTTTTTATTTTTTGCGCTATAAACAAAAAAAAAAGCGCGACAATTTTGAAGAAAACGCATTATTTTTTACTTTTTGCTATAATAAATATCTCCAAAAAAATATATAAAAAAAACATTTTTTTTTTCCCTCAGTTTAGGCCAATATGTATTCTTCTACATATTTTTGGTTTAAAAAAAAAAAAATCGCAATAAGCGTTGGTTGGTTTGTGCAAAAGTTATAGCGTCTACAAAATAGGGGGTAGTTTTTATGGCATTTTTATTAATAAATTATTTATTTATTTTTTTTGTGACTGCGACATTATGGCGGACAGATTGGACACTTTTGGCGCCATTCACATTTATACAGCGATCAGTGCGATTTAAAAATGCATTGATTACTGTTTAAATGTGACTGGCAGTGAAGGGGTTAACCACTGGGGGGCGCTGTAGTGGTTAAGTGTGTCCTAGGGAGTGATTCTAACTGTGGGGGGAGGGGCTATGTGTGACACGACACTGATCACCGCTCCCGATTACAGGGAGTAATGATCAGTGTCCTGTCACTAGGCAGAACAGGGAAATCTTCTTTAAATCAGCATTTCCCCGTTCTTCCTCTCCGTGAGATGATCGCGGGTATCCCCGTGAACATCGAGTCCGCGGGACCCGTTATCACATCCACGGAGCTCGCCGCAAGCGCCGCCACCGGTGCGCAAGCGACCACACGGCGGCAAATTTAAATTACCTTTGCTTATAAAGCCAATCGAATCCTGATAAAGGGGTGGAGTTACAGCTGCTGAAACGCATAAGCTTTATAAATAGGCGGGAACTAAGTCCCGTTCTAACTTTTTAAAAATCATTCCCCTCTAAGCCCTGATGAAGAAGCTTGCAGCCCCGAAACGTGTTGGCTTTTATATATGGTCTGTCATTGGAACGAATAGAACAATGTGGCGATTCAATCCTAGATTCGCTCTTCCTTCTCACGACCCGAGGTGAGGGCGGAACCCTTCAGTGTGTAGAAGTGGCCCAATATTCGTATTTTTCACATTTGTCGCCATCATCCAATGGGGCATACTATAAAAAAACAAAAAGATACAAAGAAACCTCCTCTGGTTTTTTCCATCTACTTTACCCGCCGTATATTAATCGGAAAGTGAAGCGTTGCCCCCAGAATATAAACAAAGTAGAATTGGCGTTTTTTTTTTCTGGCCACGTCTCAGTCGTTTACATTCCAGCCTCCTGTCCCGTTATGGTCGCGGCGATTTATTGCGCTCGGCTTCCTGTTCCAGGGAA
Organism: Aquarana catesbeiana; assembly: GCF_042186555.1. Lineage (NCBI taxonomy): Eukaryota > Metazoa > Chordata > Amphibia > Anura > Ranidae > Aquarana > Aquarana catesbeiana. The sequence goes on from NC_133336.1 coordinate 4,278,860, forward strand.
TGTTGTTCTTACTGGCGGCTCGCGTTTTATCTTTGAACTTTTGTGCGGTACGAAGGTCACGCGGAGTTAATGGGACTTTCTTTATTACTGTTGTGTGTATTCTGTTACTATTGTTTACATAGTTTCTTTTTTTTTGTTTTATTAATGATTCATTGTTCTGTCACCAACACTGAGCCAGAGAGCCGACATTCGCTGACAGCAGAACTCCAACCTCATATGACATCACAGTTTATTCCGACCCTAAAATTCATTATATTTAAAGTGGGTTGTAACCCACAGACATGAAATCTGAACAAAACCTATCCCTCTATAGTGTGTACTTGTCTTAGTCCAGAGCACTAAGTGTCATTTCTGTCTGCTGCCTCCTTTCTCTATCTGTGTGAGTCACTTCTGACAAGTTTTACTGACACCAAGAGATAAATGGTGACAGGCGAAGGGAGCTCCAGTACGCAGCCTGTGATTGAAAGTCTCAGTTCTGTTGCTATGTGAATATGTTGCTATAAGAAGGGGTGGGGTTGTCCCTTCCCACCAATCGGCACTCGGAGCTCTCCTCACTGAGCCCTGAAGAGTGTAACTTCAGCTCTCTGATCCCTTTTTTCTGACAGCTCAGATAAGTTTTATAAATTCTGGGCTTTGAATGGCTGCAGAGAGGCTGCAGATAAACAGGTACAACTTATGTAGGAGGATTTGTTTCATCTGTCTATCGCTTGAGGCCAGTCACTTCACTGGGGATATGGTGGATTTACAACCACTTTTAAAGGCTGCTAGTTTCACAACCTGAATGTGTCTTTTTGTTAGCTTCCTCTGATCCCATGAAGGGGTTCCTCTAGGGACAGCAAAGACCAGGCAGCTGAGCCAGTCTGGACTACACTTCACATCTGGCTGACAGGAGGAGAGAGCAGAGTACACCATGCAACCTTCATTATAAATAACCAACCCGCAATCTAAGCAACCTTGTTTAATTGCCTGTAGCCGTGGTAAAATGTGTTGGACCCTCTAAAAGGTCTGAGAGCCTTAGACCAAGGATCTAACTGTTCAAAATCCAATAACATGCCTGTTTGCTAATAGCAAAACATGGAGCAGTCAGCGGGCTGAGGAAGCCTTTTCAGATTTTTTGTGGTTGAATGTCGCCTGAGCAGTGGCGGCTGGTGGGTTTTTCTTTTGGGGGAGGGCGGCAAACAAGCAACCACCCCCCCCCCCCCCCCCCCTCCGGCCGCCGACGCACCACTGACAGCACCTAAGTTCCAAAGAACACCTCTAGCAACAGGCTTTCATTGACCGGAAAGTATGACTTGACTCTAAAAGTGTTCCGTACCTGACCTGAAGAAAGCCTGGTCTTCTGCAGCCAAATGCTCTTTTAATTCCGACACTCTCTCTTGAGGCTGCTTATAAAGTCCTTCTACGTTGGTTTCAGGTCCCTGCCTGGATCGCCTATGCCTTTCCAAGCTATATCGACCACTGTTTCAGGAGTTGTGGCCATCACAGGGATGTTCTTCACATCTGGTGGACATGCCCATGCTTAGTGGACTTTTGGTCTCGGATCCCCTGCCTGTTGAGTACTTTGTTTCATTTGACAATCGGTGAGGATGCGAAATTGGCCTCATTATACTGTTCTATCCCAGGTCTATATGCCCACCAACAGAAACTGGTATCGTACCTATTCCTGTCAGCTAACTATTTCTCAGGCCTGGAAAAAAACCTATGGTTTAATTCCAGGACATGAAGTGCCATATGGCAGTCCTCCTGGTTAATGAACAGATGTTTAGTATCCTGAAGGACTCCCATTCCAAGTTTCTCTAAATTTGGGAACTCTGGATTGATTTATGCTTTCCCCTCTTTACACCTGGCTAGTATTGGCTGCTTTATGATTTTCTGGTGTGGTGGTCCCGAGTCCATGGTCCACTTCTTTGTCCTTGGGGTCTCTTACCCCCCAATCTCTTTCTAAGCTTATCATTTACTTTGTATTGGGTTGCACCATGGCTGGGAAACGCTCCTTTTGGATTATATGGAACTACATTTTGGGGTTCTCCATTTGGGCTCCCGGTTTACTTTGATATTTTACTCTGTTCTGATTTCCATTCTTTTTACTTTCATAGATACACTTTTTTTTTTTTCTTAGCCCCTGCCTGGGTGATTTACGTGCTCGTTGTTTGTTATTGAACAAGAAAAGTGTTCATGATCAATGTTCAAATCGGAGATGATTTTATAGCTCTGTTCTTGAAAGTAGGAGGACATTTTATTGGGAGCGTATAAAGCATTTCCTCCAACTATTGAATGCCTGCCTAGGGAAGCTATACTGTTTGGATGCAAAAGGTGTTCTGCTCTGAGATCCATCCTCTCGGTAGCTGGTATGGTTTTGATCTGTGGGTGGGTGGTTGAGATTAAAAGGGTTTCCAGAAGAGCCGTTCTTTGCGATGTAGGTATCTCTTGAAGTAAGCCAATTTGTGGGTCTGGTGACCGTTTTCATAGAGATTGTAGATAGCAAGTGACATGATGCTAGGAGTTTTTGTTTAAATCCAGGACTGCCATGGCACTCAGTCCAGAGCCAAAGGCTGGATTGTCCAATAGAAGGATGAGGGCGCTTGGCCCACGGGAGACCACCTTGGGTATCATGGGCTTGGGAAGCTTTTTATTTGTTCTGATTGTAAATCTGGCTGCTTGACCTTCAAACTCTTCTTTCATTTTACTTTGTACTACCCAGTATACAGCAGTGGAACAAAGTTTTTCATTTTCAGATGCATGAGAACAATGATGGCCATTCCTGAAGGTTCACAAAGTTATTCTTACAGCTATAAGTGAACTAAATTGTTGTGTTCTTTTTTTTTTTTTATATACACTTTATAGATTTGCCATTGATATTATTTTTGACTCAGAACAGTAAACCCGACTTCAAGTATATTTATTTTTTTTGGTCTGCTGGTATTGAGAATATTCTTTCCCGCAATCCTTGTATGATTGTGAGATGGATCTTTTTTTTTTTTTTTTTTTTTCCCCTAACTCACTGATCTTCAATCTGGAGGGATCCGTATCCATTCCTGCACAAGTAGCATTTGGTTACTATAGCAACACTGCATCCGCTTAACTTGACAGGGGAGACGGTTGCTTAGCAATAAGGATGCCGTGGATAAGAGTGTAGATATAGATCTGAAGTCCAGAGGAGCGCTATTCGGGGTGCGTGTGCCGCATTGTCCTCCCGAATTGATCTTCTGCTTCACAGCTAAAGTTGGTTCCTAAATGCATCAAGTTATTTTATTTTTGATGGTCTCTTTTTTTTCTTTAGGCTACCTTTTCTATACCATTCAGCTCGAACTGCGAACAATTACAATTTTTTTCATTTTTTGGCAGCCATGGCAACAGTACTTCTGGCAATGGGAATTTCCTGGTTTTCCAGCCTCTTTGCTTCACAGAGCTTAAAGTGAACCTTCAACGTTAGAGAAATATGATGTTGCCCAGCTTCCTTCCCCAACTCTCTCTCACAATTGGAATTTTCTTCTTTTTTTTTTTTTTTTTTAAACTTTTATTTGTGCTGCAAAGCACCACTTCCTCATTTTTTGTAGTTTTTTTTTTTTTTTTTTTCACCTAAGGTGAGAATGGTGTTTGTGTGCCTCGCCGCCCTGTGCATGCACAAATTTCCCGCAGAACAAGTCCCGACAGCAAATCTGAAGATCCCAAACCTTTGTTATCTTAGCGTGTGCGCAGGACATCTCCTGGGCATGCATAGATTGGCTCTGCCAGGACCCGAAGGCCGGACACGGCCCTTCAGCACATCCAAACATGCGCCATAATGGCGGCAGTCGAGTGAAAACCATGTCAAAAGTTCCTCTTTGTAGTACATTTCCCCCTTCCCTTTTTTTTTTTTTTTTTTTTGAGAAACCCCAACTATGGCTTTGCTCACTCCATGCAGGTACAACCGAGAGCGCCTATTTCCAAATGTTGCATATACCGGTAATTCTTTTTTAATGGGCTGCCCTATGCGCAAAAGAAGTCCCCCGACCCTGGTGCTGCGGCACTGTGTGTTTTTGGCACGTGCATTACCAAGTGCGTGTGGTTTAGGATTATTGCATTAGGAATTAATGGCACCGCCATGCGCCTGGTAAAGGGCAGCGCATGCGAAAGCCTGCCCTTTAGTCCCATTCACGTAGCAAATCTAAAAATCATCAAAACCTCGTAAGTCTTTGGAGCAGATTTATACTGTACATGGGATTCTGTAGAGAATGTTTTCTAAGTTCACTACCATAAAATGTATCGCATTGAGCCTTCAGATCTTTAACCCTTTTGTTAGGAGTGACAGTGTGCACATCTAGTTGACGCCTGATAATGAGATCTGCCAGCCCTGTACAGACGAGGGTAATTCTGATAAACAGAACTTCCCAGCCCCCTCTATAATATTAGGGCAGGGGCGTGAAACTCAATTTCTTTTAGGGCCGCATCAGCAGTATGGTTGCCCTCAAAGGGCTGGTTGTATCTAGGCTGCACTGTGTTCCAGGGGGCGCTGTGTGCAGTTTTCCGGGGGGGCGCTGTGTGCAGGGTTCTGGGGGGGGGCGCTGTGTGCAGGGTTCTGGGGGGGGGGGGGGGGCGCTGTGTGCAGGGTTCCGGGGGGGGGGGGGGGGGGCGCTGTGTGCAGGGTTCCGGGGGGGCGCTGTGTGCAGGGTTCTGGGGGGGGCGCTGTGTGCAGGGTCCAGGAATTTAGCTGCTTTATCACAGGTTCAGGGGCGGATTATTATTATTATTATTATTATTATTATTATTATTATTATACATGATTTATATAGCGCCAACAGTTTACGCAGTGCTTTACAATGTAAAGGGGGGACAGCACAATTGCATTACAATACAGAAGGGACAGGAGGGCCCGGCTCATAGAGCTTACATTCTAAAGGGAGGGGGTGGTAGTACAAAAGGTAATAGATGCGGGGAATGATTTGATGGGGGGGGGGGGGGGGGGCGGCTCGGGGACAGTTAGGTGGGTGTGGGATAGGCTTCCCTGAGGATGGGAGAGGCTCTGGAGAAGTCCTGGAGGTGGACAGGGTAGGGGCTGATCGGATATACCGGGGCAGGGAGTTCCAGAGGATGGGAGAGGCTCTGGAGAAGTCCTGAAGGCGAGCATGGGAGAAGGTAACAAGGGAGCTAGAGAGCAGGAGGTCCTGGGAGGAGCAGAGGGGATGGTTTGGGGCGATATCTTCAGATGAGGTTGGTGATGTAGCTGGGGGGCGTTGTTGTGGATGGCCTTGTATGTTGTGGTTTAGTATTTTTGAATTTTACACGGTGGGGTAGGGGAAGCCAGTGAAGGGATTGGCAGAGAGGAGCAGCAGTCACGGATCGATTAGTGAGGTGTATTAGTCGAGCAGCAGCATTCATAATAGACTGAAGGGGGGAGGAGCCTGTGTAAGGGTAGGCTATTAAGGAGAGAGTTGCAGTAGTCAAGTTGGGGAAATAATCAAGGAGTGAATAAGTTGCTTTGTGGTGTCATTAGTCAGGAAGGGTGGAATTCTGGAGATGTTGCAGAGGTTAAGGCGGCAGGATTCAGCCAGTGATTGGATGTGGGGGCTGAAGGAGAGGTCAGAGTCAAGGATTACACCCAGCACCCTGGCATGTGTGGAGGGACCAATGGTTGTGCTGTTGGTCTTAATGGTAAAGTCATGGGGGGGGGGGGGGGGGGACCGGGAAGGATGAAATATAACAAGCCCAGTTTTTTAGAAAGATTGAGTTTGAAGAAGTGGTGTGACATCCATACCGAGATGTCATCCAGTAAGTTTGATATCCGTGAGGAGATCGAGGGGGTGAGTTGAGGAGTGGAGAGATAGATCTGGATGTCATCGGTGTAGAGGTGGTATTGGAAGCCACGGGAGGTTATCAATTGGCCCAGGGAAGAGGTATGGAGCGAGAATAGGAGGGGCATTGTGACATTGAAAGTGCGCTGAGATAGGTAGGAGGAGAACCAGGATAAAGCAGAATCAGAGGCCAAGGGAGTGGCGTTTGCTGAGGAGGAGCAGGTGGTCAACTGTGTCGAAGGCAGCAGAGAGGTCTAAGAGTACGAGTATGGAGTAATGGCCATTGGTTTTAGCAAGTAGTAGGTCATTGGTGAGTTTTAGTAGGGCAGTTTCAGTGGAATGTTGTGGACAGAAGCTGGACTGTAGGGGGGTCGAGAAGGTTGTTGTCCATGAGGTAGCGACTCATTCGGTGATGGACAAGGCGTTCGATGAGCTTGGAGGCAAATGGGAGCAGGGAGATGGGTCCTAAGTTATTCAAACAGGTGGGTCTAGTGAGGGTTTTTTAAGTATGGGGGGAACATCGCTGGTACCAGAAGGATGTATTCTGTGGGACAGCCAGGTGCACAGGAGGAGTGAGGGGTGCCATATTGCTGTTCGTCGGAGTGCTCCTTTAATTGTGGCCACACACAGAGGGGAATCGTCCGGGGTCCTCAAGTCACCCCCCGCCCCCTTTTTTTTTTTTTTTTATTACAATGCAACCGATAACGAAAAATCCCGTAGAATCCAATCACTGGCTGCCTGTCCGGCCGCCTGGTTATAAGTGGAATTGTGATGTACAGTGAGAGGAATGCGGCTGACCGGCATCATCAGGATCCTGCGCTCTGTGCGGAAACTCTGCATTCTTTACCCCCGCTTGTGGTATGCACAGCAATTCCTCCTCAGTGAGATCCCCCGTCCCCGGGAGGATGCGCCGCGACACCGGAGATTCCATGGGTGAGGAGAACGTGCGGCGCGTCACCGGCTGGAGGGACCTCTGTGGCTGGCGAAGACAACTGATTGAAGCTGACCTCCCTCCTTCCCTCCTGTCTTATAGGGTTGTACTGAGGCCATAATTTACAGCCTAAAGGCCACATATGTACCATCAATTCGCAATAGTAACCGGAGTGTTCCTTTCTAAAATGGACTGAAACAGTGGCACTCTAACAGTCTAATGTAACATATTCCAAGTCTCTGATCATCTCCTGTATTATGTCTGCAGTCTCTGATCATCTCCTGTACTATGTCTGCAGTCTCTGATCATCTCCTGTACTATGTCTGCAGTCTCTGATCATCTCCTGTATCATGTCTGCAGTCTCTGATCATCTCCTGTACTATGTCCTGCAGTCTCTGATCATCTCCTGTACTATGTCCTGCAGTCTCTGATCATCTCCTGTACTATGTCCTGCAGTCTCTGATCATCTCCTGTACTATGTCTGCAGTCTCTGATCATCTCCTGTGAGATGTCATTTGATATTTTTGTAACATTCTATATACTTTATTACTATATGTGGCCTCTCGGTGAGGTCAGAGCACAGTTGAGGCCTTGCATGCCTTGTAAGTTGATCTCCCCTGCTGTATGGAGGGTTGTGGGGACTTCCAAGAAGCTCCTCTTTGCTCCATTGTACAATCTGTGGGATGAGCCGTTCTCCTTTCCCATAGGACGATCGAGTGACTCTGCAGCATTTTTAGAAATTGTTTGCAAGAGCCGGCGGGGGAGGGTCACATGTACCTGATGATAAAATTATGTTTGGGGTTTTTCTGAGTCTGTAATGGCGGAGAGGGTCTGCGTCCAGCACAGCAGAAACGTACGTTGACGGTTTCCGTAGCCAGTCACTGTGCTGAGCCCCCCCCCCCCCGGCTGTCCCTCCAGTGTTGCTGGCCAGAACCCCCCCCCCCCCCCCAGCGTCTCTAACTGGATGAGGGACGCGTGGCTGCAGCACCCGTTTTAGTAAGCGCGTGATTTGGGCGTTCCAAAAATATCCTGTGTACAGGATGGAGTCCAGGGATTGGGCGGAGAGGAATGCTTGGCCTCACCGTGTCTGACATATGGAGCCGCATTCGTTTAACCCTTTGTGTGCTTCCAATGCCGTGATGTTTAATGTGGATGGAAACGCTGAAGGGTGACATTTGGGTTGCTAAAGTGCTGCGTATGATATCCAATTGGCCGTGCGTGCTGCTTCTTTCCTTTATCATCCTGTTTTGCTTCTCGGTGCTGCTGGTCACCTCAAACTTCTTTGTGCCGCTTCCTGTCCCCATGCCAGGCCACCCTCAGATTATGAGGTCCTGTACAGGCCCCCTCCCCCCCAACAATTAGTTTGGACAGTGCCGGTTCTGCGCTCCCCTGCCGATGCTCCGGTGACACTGAAGTAGCTCTGTGCGCTCCGCCCCGGCTACCCAACCCCAGCAAAACTTCCACAGCCTGAGCTTCGTCATCCCACCGGGACGCTATGGGTGGAGGAGCTCAATCCACCCCCCCAACCCCAGCAGGTAGAGTCCACAAACCGAGCCGGGGGGGCTCTGCCCTGGGGCCCCCTATAGTCCGGGGACCACCTGCTGACCCAATGGAACCCAATATGGTGGTACTGCCTACACCCCCTCTATTGGCCACCCTACATGTACTCTACATTGTATACCACATGGCTCTGGAGCGGCTTCCTGATGGTGACAACGGTGGACTACATACCTTTCTGAGATAAGAAAGGACGCCATTGTGCGCAAAGAATGAAGACAAAGGACACGCCCTTGCCACTCCCCCTACCTCCATCCTCCTGTTGTGTGGACCACAGAATTTTTACTCTAAAGGTGATTGGTTAACCCTTTGGCACCAGCTCTTGCTGGCCCTTTAAAGGGTTCTGAAAGACGGGAGGCGGGCTTTTTGATCATGTGATTGGCTGTAACAGCAGTCAGATGACCTAGAGCTCCTCCCACATCACTTTTTAAATAGTTCTGAAAGACATGAGGCAGACTTTTTATGAGTGGGATCATTGTGATTGGCTGTCAGAGGACCTACAGCACCTCCCACTGGCCCCTTTTTAAAAGGTTTTGAAAGGTGATTGGTCAACCTCTTGGCGCCAGCTCTTGCTGGCTCTTTTAAAGGGTTCTGTATGATGGGAGGCAGGCTTTTCAAGCATGGAATCTTTATGATTGGCTGTCACAACAGTCAGATGACCTAGAGCCCCTCCCACTGGCTCGTAATCCTAAATGGTAATTGGGCCGCTGACTGCTCGGTCACCATGCTGGGAACCCACCCTTAGCATTGAAATGTTGGCAAACAAATAGATTTGTATAGCCGGCGTTAGGCTCCACCCCCTGCGCTGACCCGTACGTACGTTACGCTAGTGGGGGAAGAGGTGAAACCCACTGTTGCCTTTTTTTCATTACTTTTCATCCAGGATTTATTTGACATCAAGAAAGTAAAGTATAACAATTTTTGTTACTTTTAATACTTTTATTTTTGGGCTATGCCTCCGCCCCCAAAGAAGGACAACTGAGGAGAAAAGATGGACAGTCCCTCCAAATGTGGGGCCGTTGGGAGCTCTGGTTGACCACGCCTGTATAATGTGTTAGTACATCTACTTGTAGTCTCCACCAGGTGGCACTGTGGCAGGGTGACAACACCGGAGCACATTGTAGCAACAGTTGTCACCTTGTAACAGTATGTAAAAGGTAAGTGTATGAGGTCGGCATTAAAGTGAACCTGTCGCATGGCAGCCAGAATCTGCAGCAGATCCAAGAAGCCAGGTGGAGCTCATCCCTTCAGACTCCCACCTGTAGCTGAAACATTGGCCCTGAATACCAGAATCTTTCACTTGTAACCCAAGTTATAAAACCCCGAGGTCCCGGCGGGCGTATAGGGATCGCTAAGCAGCTGTGGAATCCCACGTCCATCCAGACCCCCTTGTGTGCTCGCTGCGCTCCCATGTTAATCCTGGCCTTGTTCACAGGTGACTCACTGAGGTTTTCCTGTCAATGTCGCTCGGGTTTGTCTACTTTTCCCTGTTTTTGTTGTCGTCTGTGGCCGCCGTCCCATCCCGCCCTCCCCCAGAAAAACACCGCCGAGCTGGAAGCCCTTTCCTTCAAAGAGCCGCTCTCCGCAGTGAAAGGGCCCTCTATTCTCCGGACAGACGGCGGCCAATCCAATCCCAGAGTCTCAAGTCAAGTGACGCGCCTTTTGCTTGTGTTTCTCAAAGCCTTCCTTTAAAAGTGGACCTGTTAATGCCCAAGCCAACTTTCAGCTTTCAGCGCTGCCACACTTTGTAGGACAATTGCGCGGTCATGTAACGCTCTACCCATGGGACATTTATCTTTTTTTTTTATTTTCCCCATACAAATAGAGCAAAATTTTTTTTTTTCTTTCGTTTTGTAAATAAGTATGTTTGTGCCTTCACTGACGGGCACTGAAGAGGCTGCACGGATGGGCTGCGCTGATGGGTGCCAATGATGGGCGTTGATGGTGGGCTGCACTGATGAGCGTCAGTGATGGGCTGCGTTGGTGAGCGTCAATGATGGGCTGCGCTGGTGGGCGTCAATGATGGGCTGCGCTGGTGGGCGTCAATGATGGGCTGCGCTGGTGGGCGTCAATGATGGGCTGCGCTGGTGGGCGTCAATGATGGGCTGCGCTGGTGGGCGTCAATGATGGGCTGCGCTGGTGGGCGTCAATGATGGGCTGCGCTGGTGGGCGTCAATGATGGGCTGCGCTGGTGGGCGTCAATGATGGGCTGCGCTGGTGGGCGTCAATGATGGGCTGCGCTGGTGGGCGTCCATGATGGGCTGCGCTGGTGGGCGTCCATGATGGGCTGCGCTGGTGGGCGTCCATGATGGGCTGCGCTGGTGGGCGTCCATGATGGGCTGCGCTGGTGGGCGTCCATGATGGGCTGCGCTGGTGGGCGTCCATGATGGGCTGCGCTGGTGGGCGTCCATGATGGGCTGCGCTGGTGGGCGTCCATGATGGGCTGCGCTGGTGGGCGCCAATGATGGGCTGCGCTGGTGGGCGCCAATGATGGGCTGCGCTGGTGGGCGCCAATGATGGGCTGCGCTGGTGGGCGCCAATGATGGGCTGCGCTGGTGGGCGCCAATGATGGGCTGCGCTGGTGGGCGCCAATGATGGGCTGCGCTGGTGGGCGCCAATGATGGGCTGCGCTGATGGGCGCCAATGATGGGCTGCGCTGATGGACGGCTCTCGTGGGTGTCAATGATTTGGCTTATGGGTGTCCATGATGGGCTGCGCTGATGGGCGTCCATGATGGGCTGCGCTGATGGGCGGAAATGATGGTCTGCGCTGATAATGTGCTGATCATCAGCGAGGATACCCCTAGCTCTGTGATTGGACACAGCTGATCACAAGGTAAAGAGCCTATGTCATAGACTCTTTACCGAGATCAGACATGCGGTGTGACAGAGCAACGCCACGCCCGAGCGGCTTCTCCTGCTGGACGTCATAACATCCAGTCAGGATAATGGAACCCCCGACCGGCCGTCATTCTGCAATAGGCCAGGTGGGATGTGGTTAACATTCGTAACAAAAAATTGTAACTAAGCTGTATCATTAGATCAGATTGTACATTGTTCCTTTGTAGAGGGAGGAGTCATTTCCTCAGTCTCCCTTCCCTCAGTGATCAGACTGTACATAGTAGCTTTGTAGCAGGTATTAAGCAGGTAGCGGCTCACTGGATTTCTGACAGGATCAATTGTTGTGTGGTGTGTTTTTTTTTTTTTTTTTTTTTTTTTTTTTTTTTTTTTTTTTTTTACTTATCACACCAATGTAACAAAACCCTTTCAGGGGTATATTTACCAGATCAAAAATGGAGCAAAAAGATGTCCATTGTTTTACTTTCCACTTGGCAGTTGGCATTTTCAGGAGGAGGCCGGCAGTGACGGCCTTCATGTTTCCATTAGGACAGGTTCTCTTTGGTGATAATTGTTGGATAGAGCGGAGCTTTTCATTGCTGGAACTTAAAACGGTTCCAGATTTTCTAGTACGTTCCTCCGTGTTTTATTGATTACATTGCCATCTGTCCGCTTGCGCTCTCGCCGCAGCCAATGTTGTGGGCGTTCGCCTGACATGTTATATTTGTTTAGTACGTCAATATTTACCTCTGAGAACTTCTGTTGTGATCCGACATGTTTCCCGATATGACTCCAGATCCTGCGTCCTGCCCCATATGTGATTTATCACTTTATCTGATCGATTGGTAATGGTTGTCTGAAGAGCTGAGTTGGAATTTAAAATTTTAAAGATGGTCCACCGAAGAGTATTTGTTTAGTGATAGGTGGAGCTTGGTGGGTGGAGCCTGCCCTTGGCTTCTTATAGGTTACCAATGATGTGATCTCCCTGACATTATTCCTTATGTTCCTGTCCACCTGGGAGTTGTGTGTTCCCAGCTCCACCTCTTACATTTACCATAATATAAAAACAACCAAATCCAGCACAAGGATGGTGGGAACCCCTCATAATAATGTAGCTGTTATGGGGGAACAGAATAAACCTTGTCAAAAGGAATGTGACTTACCTTCCTAGGCGGGAGGGTGGTCTAGGGATGGTCAACCCTGTAGTCTTTTTCTCTCTAATGTTTGTGAAGTACAATCTTGGTAACATGTTGGCGGAGAGACCGCCTGGGTGGGTTGGTATTTTCCAGTCCTGGTTTAGGCCCTTTCTGTGAGACTGGGAGAATGGTGGGCCAGTGAAAAGCCTGAGGGTCAAGCATGAACAGCTCCCGGCTTATGTTGCCCCGTGTTTGAAAATGCTTCGGCAGTGGCAAGTAACAGCAGGAGAAGTCAGATCTCTTCCAAGGAAACTTCTTGAGAAGCGGATCATGAGCTCTGCTTTTTGCGAGCCACTGGCCTTGAGGGATTGCCCAAGCCTGGTTTTGGGGGTGGGTTTGCGATTGATTAATTTGGAGAGAATCCCAAAGAAGTTTAGGGATCAGGCTTGGCTTGCCTTTCATGGAAAACTATATGTGAAGGGCAACTTGAAGTTTCTTTCCATGAGTGATCGGGGCTGCCCGAGAGTGGAGTGTGGAGGAGTGGTGGAGTCCATGGATCACTTTCTACTTCAATGCCCTTTTAATATAGAGGTGTACAAGAGGGTGGGGAGGGCTCTGATTATACCCTTCCTCCCCTGTATGAGTTATGCAGAGTGGGTGTATGGGGCATTCCAGACTCGTCGGGATTATGATTTGGAAACACTTTTTTTAGTTAGTCTAGTAGTCCGTTATTTCACGTGGAGTGCACGGTGTCAGGTATCCTTACGGAGTAAAATCCTCCCTGTGGAAGTGGTGGTGCAGGACATTCTGGGTGAGGTTGGGAAGATTCGGGGTCTTGAGAAAGGCAGGTGGCAGCAGGAGGCCTGGATAAGGGTGTGGAGGAATATCAGGACTCTGTAGCTGCTGCCTGTTGATCTCGGGGTGTGCGGCTTTTCTTTGTATTCTTGATTCACTCCCCTAGATGAAATCTATTTTTGATAAAAGGCTCCATGCATGGTGACGGTGATGTTCCTTAGTCTGGCTCTCCCGTAGGGATTGTGTTGTGCGCAATTTGGTTTGTACCATTTATTATGTTCTTGTTTTGTAGAATCATATTCAATTATTTTGTAAATATGTTTTATTTATTTATTATGGTTTTATTGTATATAAGTTGTTGTTTGTAAGATTTTTCAATAAACAAAATTAACCCCTCATAATGGGCACAGCGGGTGTACAGACCCAAGAACTCAGCACAGGGATGGTGAGAACCCCTCATAATGGGCACAGCGGGTGTACAGACCCGGGAACTCAGCACAGGGATGGTGGGAACCCCTCATAATGGGCACAGCGGGTGTACAGACCCGGGAACTCAGCACAGGGATGGTGGGAACCCCTCATAATGGGCACAGCGGGTGTACAGACCCGGGAACTCAGCACAGGGATGGTGGGAACCCCTCATAATGGGCACAGCGGGTGTACAGACCCGGGAACTCAGCACAGGGATGGTGGGAACCCCTCATAATGGGCACAGCGGGTGTACAGACCCGGGAACTCAGCACAGGGATGGTGGGAACCCCTCATAATGGGCACAGTGGGTGTACAGACCCGGGAACTCAGCATAGGGATGGTGGGAACCCCTCATAATGGGCACAGCGGGTGTACAGACCCGGGAACTCAGCACAGGGATGGTGGGAACCCCTCATAATGGGCACAGCGGGTGTACAGACCCGGGAACTCAGCACAGGGATGGTGGGAACCCCTCATAATGGGCACAGCGGGTGTACAGACCCGGGAACTCAGCACAGGGATGGTGGGAACCCCTCATAATGGGCACAGCGGGTGTACAGACCCGGGAACTCAGCACAGGGATGGTGGGAACCCCTCATAATGGGCACAGTGGGTGTACAGACCCGGGAACTCAGCACAGGGATGGTGGGAACCCCTCATAATGGGCACAGCGGGTGTACAGACCCACAAACTCAGCACAGGGATGGTGGGAACCCCTCATAATGGGCACAGCGGGTGTACAGACCGGGAACTCGGCACGGAGATGGTGAGAACCCCTCATAATGGGCACAGCGGGTATACAGACCCGGGAACTCAGCACAGGGATGGTGGGAACCCCTCATAATGGGCACAGCGGGTGTACAGACCGGGAACTTGGCACGGGGATGGTGAGAACCCCTCATAATGGGCACAGCGGGTGTACAGACCCGGTAAGTCAGCACAGGGATGGTGGGAACCCCTCATAATGGGCACAGCAGGTGTGCAAACCGTGGAACTTGTCAAGGATATCTCACCATTAGACTCAAACTGCCAGGTGGTTTAACCCTCCAGTATCTTCCAAACGCTGATAATAGCAGTTTTGGGTAGTGGTGCATTAAATGGAAATTTTGGTACCGAACATCTAGGCTGCACCTGGCTGTTTTTAAGTCACATGACTTATGAAAAACACACCATAAGCACAGTAAAGTTGTGGTAAAATCATGGGGGAACCGAGAAAGGTCTTCACCAAACTTACAACAAGGTTGGAAGAGTACAATTGTCTATGATGTCTTTGTATGATGGAATATTATCAGGACTCTTCAATGGAGACACCTGGACTCCAGCATTCAAAGAGGTGTCTGCTTCCTTTGGGCCATATAGTGTCTGTTAAGAGTGAGAGGACCCTATTACCATTATTAGTAGGGTTCTTTCATCATGAACCTCCAAGGACAGGACTGGTGTTGGATGAGAAGACCTGGCTCACACAATTTGCATTCCAATTCATCCCAAAGGTGTTCAGTAGGGTTGAGACCAGGGCTCCATGCAGGACGCCCGAGTTCCTTTACACCAAACTGGTCACACCATGTCTTTCTGGAGCTGGTCCAAACTGGTCACACCATGTCTTTCTGGAGCTGGTCCAAACTGGTCACACCATGTCTCTATGGAGCTGGCTTTGTACACAGGGGCAGTGATGCTGTAACAGTAAAGGGTCTTCGCCAAACTATCACCACAAGGTTGGAGGAGCACAATTGTCTATAAGGTCTTTGTATTGTGTCTGTAAATGGGGGTTGCATGGCTTAATTTTTAGGCACATGGGGTTGGAATGGGATGTCCACCAAGATCATATGGTGACGGGTCCACATACCTTCGAGTGTGTCACTGGTCAAATTCTGTGAAAGTGGCCACCAGGAACTTATAATGGACGCTTTTTATTATTGCGGGCATCAAGGAGCAAAGGGTGTGTTTGTGAATACGTTTCCTGCGTTACAATTGCGGGATTCGCCAATCGGCAAGAAATGGGGGGAGGTGGACAGGCGCTCTTACAAAAATGTATGGGTGAAAGGCCAAAGCCCTGACACCAGTAGGCCGCGCTGTTAACACAAAGTTGTCGCCCGTCCCTGTTTAAATACCATGAAATGTGGACCTTCCTTGTCATATGGACAACTGGTCATGTCCTCCATTGATAAATGTATAGGACAAAGTTTGAACATTTTTATATTTGGTAAATTCTATAACGGTTTTCCTTTTTCACTTACTTTTTTTTTTTTTTTTCCCATGTTGTTTTTCAGCAATCATTAACCAATGGCAGCAGGAATCCAAGGACACGGTGATCTCTCAGCTGCTCACCCACCTGCCTTTGCTGAAGCCTGGGAACATGGACGCCAAAGTGGAGTACATGAAGCTCCTACCGAAGCTCCTGGCTCACTCCATAGAACACAACCAGCACATCGAGGAGAGCCGGCAGCTGCTGTCCTACGCCTTGATCCACCCGGCCACGTCGTTGGACGACCGCAGTGCGCTGGCCATGTGGCTCAACCACCTGGAGGACCGCACGTCGGGCAACTTCGGCACCCAGGGGCGGTGCCGCTCGGATTCCCTGGATTATGGGCAGATGCATTATTACCACCAAAGACAGAACTCTGACGACAAACTCAACGGCTGGCCGAACTCTCGCGACTCCGGGATCTGCGTCAGTTCCTCCAACTGGCAGGACAAAAACGCGGGCTGTGAGAACGGACATTTGCCCCTCTACTCTTCCTCCTCTGTTCCCACCACCATCAACGCTATCGGAACAAACACAAGCACAAGTAAGTCCCGCAACGTTTCCTGATTGTTGGTGTGAAGCTTCATCTGTTTTCTGGTGAAGCTCAAAGTGATACCAAATGCACACGCTGTGTAATGTACAGAAATTCTCCCTTCTATTCCTGTATGGGGACGACGACTCGGATGTTTGGTTTTTTTTTTTTTTTTTTTTTTTTTTTTTTTTTTTCTTTCTAATTTAAAATAATTACAAAGTCCCTTTTTCCTAATGGATATCCAACTGTCACATGACCCGGCTCTCTCCCAGCCTGCCTGCAGGGAAACATAAGCAGGAGGAGCTTCTAATCCCCTGCCGCCGGTCACATGTTCAAAATAAGATAAAATAAAAACAGCCTTTGGAATATACATGTGCCCTGCCCAAAAATTCATTCGTTTTCAAATTTTTTAATTTTTAATTTTTTTGGGTTTGTTTTCTGTGTCATTCATTATGATCGCAATTCGTTAATTCGCAAATCTGAAAATAAGAAAGGAAAATCCTTAGATTCAAAAGAATAACGAACTAATAACAACAAACTATTAAATTATAGGAATTGGAATTTCCTTTCAAATTTGGCTGTTAGTGAACATAAGGAATACGAATTTATCCGAAGTTACGAATTATCCGAAATAACGAATGCCGCATCTAAACGAATGGAACAGAACGAATTATTAATAATTAAAGTTTCTATTATTCGTTACGTTCAATTCGTTTAGATGTGGCATTCGTTATTCCTGATAATTCGTAACTTCCAATAAATTCGTATTCGTTACGTTCACCAACAGCCACATTTGAAAGGAAATTCCGATACCTATAATTTAATAGTTATAATTTGATAGTTGTTATTATTGTTCTTTCGGGTTTTCGGAATTTACGAATTATCAGACTTTAGGAATTATCGAATTTGCGAATTATCGGATTTTACAAATTTTTCGAATGAACTAATTTGTCGAAATTCGTTAAACGAATTTGGAACAAAACGAATTGCACATGTCTACTTTAGAATACAGAGTAAAAATAAATAATATCAATAAACGGTTTTAAATTGTCTTACAAATAGATATTTGAAATTAAATCTTTGTTTTTTGCCAATAACGTGGTGTGGGCGAATTACTGCCAGTCACAGGTTGTGTCACGCCCCCTCCAGCCTGTGCCTTAGAATAGGAGGGAGGTGAAGCCTCCATCAATCTACATGTAATATCCTGCCTCCATTGTTTTTAGCTGGTTAGTGGGGGGAGTGGGCTGTCATTTACCGCTGTGTATAAGCCCACATGTGTGACTCTGTAGTCACATGGGCTGCTCAGATGTGATTGGGAGGAAATGCTCAGCATAGAAACTCACTGAAAACTGAGCATGTGCAGAGCTGCCAACACTACTCTGCAAAATCCCCAGATGAATTGGGGACATGGACAGAAGGGGGAGATAGAGAGCAGCAAGATCAACCAGGTTTTTTTCAGAATACAGAGAAGGAATATCATAGTGATGAGTATGAACAGCACGGAATCCACCATTTAATATTCATCATTTTTTATGATGTGCATTTAGTGACACTAGATTATGTATTGCATAAAATCTTAAATGGAATGTGGAAGGGTTAGACCCCCTGTCGGGTGTTTTTTGCCACCTGTGTCCCCATTGGGGAGATTCGCCTGCTCTGTTTGTCTTTTGGTGACCATCACCAGGAAATCCAATCCTCTACATCTGGATCATGGGGGAAATCTTCCAATGGGGGTCACTTGTTCCTGTGACAGCGAACTGCCCCTGATCTAGGAATACTTGTGGGATTTTTAAGGTG
The DNA here is from genome assembly GCF_042186555.1 of Aquarana catesbeiana. Lineage (NCBI taxonomy): Eukaryota > Metazoa > Chordata > Amphibia > Anura > Ranidae > Aquarana > Aquarana catesbeiana. Next base: position 4,296,929 of record NC_133336.1, read on the forward strand.
CATGTACTAATAAATTGAGGCACAATAAAATATATACGTTTTATTTAAACCATGATTAAAAAATTGTCCAGTGGCAGTGCGTCCGTTAAGGGTGCATGGGCGCCGCCCCCTCTCTCCAGCCACACCCCCCCCCCCTCTATGACTGATGGATAGATTCATGCGTGGCATAAATCAATCCATGGCCGCCGCCGTCACCCCCTATTCAGAGGTCCGGCCCCTTTTTGGACGCCGGGCGCCTGAATTACAGCGGTGGGGGGGTGTATTTTTGAAACACCTGATTGGAGTCAGAGGCTCCAATAGGCTTCAAAAAAGGTGGACTGCAAGCGCAGAGCATTGCGCCCGGAGCCCATCCAGGCGTGTTAGAAAAGCGAATGAATATTCGCTTTCTGAACTCTGAACCGCCTCTCTCCACCAATCAGTTAGCGTGAGTCTGTTACCCGTCACCTGTTTGGCTGAAAGGACAGGCGCTACGATTGGACGCCTATCAGTAAGAGGGGAGGACACAGGAGCCGCTCTCTGACCCGCTGCAAGGCCCCCCAGCTTTGGGTCAGGTTCAGGGTTAAAGGTCAGGGTCAGTATTATTATTTTTTTGGATGGGATTGTTATTTTATTTTATTTTTTTTTTAATTCGTCTCCGTGCAAAAAAAAGCACTCATTGTACTACTGACACTGGCAGGGAAGGGGTTAACATCAGAGGCGATCAAAGGGTTAAGGGTATTCCTAGGTAGACATGTGCACTGCCGAAACATTAGTTTGTTTTTCTTTTTTCTTTTTTTTTTTTTTCGTTTTTCGGGTCATTCGTTATGATCGAAATTCGTAAATTCGAAAATCTAAAAATAAAAAAAAAAATCTGAAAATGTTTTTTTTAATAAAAAATTATTAATTAGTTCCATTCCGTTTGTTTAGATGCGGCATTCGTTATTTTGGATAATTCGTAACGTCGGATAAATTCGTATTCGTCACGTTCACTAACAGCCAAAATTTGAAAGGAAATTCCAATTCCTATAATTTAGTAGTTAGTAATAGTTAAGCTATTGGTTGGTTATTTCGAATTTTTGAAGTTAGGAATTTTATGAATATTCGGAAAAATTTGTTAAATGTGTTTTTGTTAATTTAGGATATTTCCGAATTAACAAATTTTAAAACAAAACTAATTGCACATGTCTATCCCTAGGGCAGGGGCCTCAAACTACTGGACCTCCCAGCTTTTGCGGAACTACAAGTCCCATCGTGCCTCTGCCTGTGGGAGTCATGCTTATAACGGTCAGCCTTGCAATGCCTCATGGGACTTGTAGTTTCGCAACAGCTGGAGGGCCGCCAGTTTGAGACCCCTTCCCATAGGGAGTGCTTTCTAACGGTGTGGGGGATGGAGGAAGAGAGAGATCTGTGTTCCTGATTGGCAGAAACACAAGACCTCTCTTCCTCTCTGACAGACCGCGGTTCTGCCTCTCCTGTGAACGTATAGTGGGTCCCGGGGGCCATCGCGACCGCCGGACCTATTGATTGGCTCCCGGTGTGATCCAATCAGAGCGGGTCCCTGGCGGTCACACCCTAGACCACGAAGAGGAAACAATGAACAGGTACGTTGTTTCGCGCAGCCCTGCCGCAGTAAATGGGCGGTTCGGAATCGGTTAAAGTGATCATCAACCCAAAATACAAACATTTATTGCAGCTTACCAAGTCTTAGATGTGACGGCTGCATTTGTTTTGTTTTTTGTTATTTTGGGGCTTTCTCTTTTTCTCTTTTCATCTGGTGATCCAGCCAGCAAGTCTGTTTTTCAAAAGCACAACCTCTTTTTTGCAGTTACATGGATGAGACAAGACCATTTACCACTGACAGGGGAGCTTACAATGATCAGCTTTTATTTTATTGATGTAAAACCTTTATCCCAAAACGGGGAAAAAAAAGCTGTAACAGATTATTAAGTGTGAGCTGGAGTTTGGCTTCAGTTTGTATATCTAAATCTGCTAGTTCATACAACACTCCCCCCCCCCCCCCCCCCCCCCAGACTGACTTACAATGCTGCTTTGCCTCCTGTTCTTCATCTGAAGTGGGGGGCGCTCTAATACAGGTGGTGAGTTGCTGGTCTGATCAACAGGTGAAAACAAATGCAGCCGCCACATCTAATGATTAGTAAGCTGCAATATATTAGGTTTTTGGTTTGGGGTTTAATACCACTTTAAATTTGTGAAGGAAGGGAGGTAGAGCGCGGTCAACTTGTTTGTTGTTTTTTTTTTTTTTTTTTTTTTTTTTAATATAGTGATTTATTAATACAAGTAGAGTACAGAAAATACAATGGCTTAAGCAATTTTGACTGTTTGGCCTCAGTCATCAATGGTTATGGCTAACTGCCGAAACGCGTTGGCCGTATTTTCAGTACTCCGCCTGCATTAATCACTATATTCGGAAGAATGAGTTGCCGGCTCCCTCATGTTGTGCCTGGGTGTTAGGAAGACACCACGAGCCAGAGCCCCGTCTGCTCGCTTCCTCAGGGGGATTTGCTTGGGCGTTGCCTATCTAAAACCTTTTATAAAATCCTAAATGATTGTGTGTGTGTATAATATTAAAAAAAAATATATATAAATAATGTACATTTTTTTAAAAAGAAACTATTATATTTTATTTTAATTATTATAATATATTATAGTTTATTTATTATAATATATTATTATATTTTATTTTATTATTTTTTTTTAATTTTTTTTATTTATAATATTTTCTCGGTCTGTTATGGATCGAGTAAGGAAGGGTTTCACGGTCTGTCCAGTCTTTTGGTGTTACTATGTAACAAGCAGTAACACCCCAATGGTCAAATAGTCTAAAATGGTATATATTTTTTAAGATGTCCAGTTAACCGCTTGCTGACCGCCCTCTGGAACTTTTACTGCTACATGGCGGCAGCTGTGCGCCCGATCGTGTGTGTGTGTGTGTACATACATGATCCCGGACTTCCACCCGCAGGGCAGGGTGTGTGCACGCGGCTTCTGGTGTGATAATCCACTAATCCAGCCTGTCTGCAAGGAAACATAAGCAGGCAGAGCTTCTAGTCCTGTGCCTATTAGCCTAGTCATGAAGGGGGGGGGGGGGTAAATCTCCCAGAGGACAAGTGGTTAAATAAGAAGCACAACGCTTATCCAGGGTTCAGACATTCACTTCATCAGGACCTAAGTATTACGTATCCTCAAATATGACTGACTCGACCGCCTTGTTATAATAATGTATATACCAGTGATGGAGAACCTTGGCACCCCAGATGTTCTGGAACTACATTTCCCATGATGCTCATCTACACTGCAGAGTGCCTGAGAATCATGGGAAATGTAGTTCCAAAACATCTGGGGTGCCGAGGTTCACCATCACTGGTATATGGTAAGATCCTGCCAAGGGCCGTGTTGGAACTTCATGTTACAGAAAACTTAAAGTGGAACTCAACTTCTCCTTCTTTACAACCCTCCTGGTTTAGAGTGAAGGTCCTCCTTCACTGCCTCCAATGTACAGTGGAAATAAAAAGTCTTCACACCCCGGGGGGGGGGGGGGGGGGGGTAAAATGTCAGGTTTCTGTGATGTAAAAAAATGAGACAAAGATAAATAATTTCAGAACTTTTTCTACCTTTTTTAATGTGACCCATAAATTGTACAACTCAGAACAACAAACTGAAATCTTTTATGTGGAAAAATAAAATATAATCTGGTCACATAAGTTTGCACACCCCTTACACTAATACTTTGGTGAAGCCCCTTTTGATGTTGTTCCAGCACTCAGTGTTTTAGGGGAGGAGTCTATCAGCATGGCACATCCTGACTTGGCAATATTTGCCCAAAAACTCTCCAAATCTGTCAGATGGTGAGGGCATCTCCTGTGCCCAGCCCTCTTCACATCACCCCACAGATCTTCAATGGGATTCAGGTCTGGGCTCTGGCTGGGCCATTCCAAACCTTTAATCATCTTCTGGTGAAGCCATTCCTTTGATTTGGATGGATGCTTTGGCTCGTTGTCATCCTGAAAAGTGAAGATCCTCTTCATGTTCAGCTTTCTAGCAGAATCCTGAAGATTTTGTGCCAATATTGACTGGTATTTGGAACTGTTGATAATTCCCTCTACCGTGACTAAGGTCCCTGTTCCCGCTGAAGAAAAACAGCCCCAAAGTATGATGCTACCACCACCATGCTTCACGGTGGGTATGGAGTTCTTTTGGTGGTGTGCAGTGTTGTTGCGTCAAACATATCTTTTGGAATCGTGGCCAAAAAGTTCAACCTTGGTTTTATCAGACCAGACCACATTTTCCCCACATGCTTTTGGGAGACTTCAGATGTGTTTTTGCTAAATTTAGCCAGGCTTAGATGTTTTTCTTGGTAAGAAAAGTCTTCCGTCTTGTCCTTCTACCCCACAGCCCAGACATGAAGAATCCAGGAGATTGTTGTCACCACACAGCCAGGACTTGTCAGATATTCTTGCAGCTCCTTCAATGTTGCTGTAGGCCTCTTGGCCGCCTCCCTGACCAGTTTTCTTCTCGTCTTTTCCATCAATTTTGGAGAGATGTCCAGTTCTTGGTGAGGTCACTGTTGTGCCATATTTTCTCCACTTGATGATGACGGTCTTCACTGTGTTCCATGGTATATCTAATGCCTCGTAACCTTCTCCTGACTGACGCCTTCTAACAATGAGATCCCTCTGATGCTTTTGTAGCTCTCTGAGGACCATGGCTTTTGCTGTAGGATGCGACTAAGAAAATGTCAGGAAAGACCTACTAGAACAGCTGAACTTTATTTGGGGTTAATCAGAGGCACTTTAAATGAAGGCCGTTGTGTACTGACTGCTATTTATCTTGTGTGATTGCTTAATTCTGAACACAGCGACATCCCCAGTTATAAGAGGGTGTGCACACTTATGCAACCATATTATTTTATTGTAACTCCTCCCCCCCCCCCCCCCCCCTCGCCACTAAAAGATTTCAGTTTGTTTTTCAGTTGAGTTGTACAGTTTTTATGGATCACATTAAAGGTGGAAAAAGTTCTGAAATGATTTATCTTTGTCTCAGTTTTTTTTACATCACAGAAACCTGACATTGTACAACCCGGGGTGTGTAGACTTTTTATTTCCACTGTATGTAGTATGTAGGTGGTTCTCGTTAAGGAGAACCTGTCACCCAAAAATAATTCATGATATGGGGGGCTTTTTGTCCTCTATGTGATGAAAAAGAAAGTTTGGTAAAAACATAGTTAAACCCAAGCTCATAAAATCAAACCCCCCCCCCAAAAAAAAAAAATTTGAGCCCCTTCAGCCCCCACATAAACACACATATGAATGTAAATACACGTATTGGGGGTCTTGCACTACACGTGTTACTGATCGCCACGCCTGTGTCAATAATTCTCGGCCCATTATTTATGGTTAGCTCTAAACTGATGACCTGGAGGTTCTTTTAAAATGTTGCCTATGGAAACATCTGGGATACCGAAGTGCACCAATTTTAAGGCATGATATGTTTGGTATCTATTTATGCGGCACACTCTCAATTTTCTATATTTTACCCAAAAATTGGGTAATAGATTACATGTATGTGCCCTAAAATTAACCCTAGTGCGTGTGTGTGTTTTTGTTTTTGTGTGTGTTTTTTTTTTTTTTTTTTTTATGAATTTTGGGTTTCATAAACCATTGCGAAAAATTGGAAGTACCGCAATTTTATTCTCCGGGGTGTATGCTTTTACAAAATATGTAATGTTTTTAGGGGGTTTGACAGAAATCTTCAGGTCTAAAATTATTTAACCATGGTGGGGGGAAAAAAGTGAAAAAATTGGCCCTGGCAGCAAAAGGGTTAAGCCCTGATGAAGGGGGAGTATCTGAACCTCTGAAACGTGTTGACTTTTATTCTACTGATTATTTAATAAAATACCATATTAGACTCTTTGGCTGTGGCACCCTAGTGAATGGATAGGCTGCATTCTCAGTGATGTCATCGCTCTCTAGTGATTGGATAGGCTGCATTCTCAGTGATGTCATCGCTCTTTAGTGATTGGATAGGCTACATTCTCAGTGATGTCATTGCTCTTTAGTGATTGGATAGGCTACATTCTCAGTGATGTCATCGCTCTCTAGTGATAGGCTACATTCTCAGTGATGTCATCGCTCTCTAGTGATAGGCTAGGCTGCATTCTCAGTGATGTCATCGCTCTCTAGTGATTGGATAGGCTGCATTCTCAGTGATGTCATCGCTCTCTAGTGATTGGATAGGCTGCATTCTCAGTGATGTCATCGCTCTCTAGTGATTCGATAGGCTGCATTCTCAGTGATGTCATCGCTCTCTAGTGATTGGATAGGCTGCATTCTCAGTGATGTCATCGCTCTCTAGTGATTGGATAGGCTGCATTCTCAGTGATGTCATCGCTCTCTAGTGATTGGATAGGCTGCATTCTCAGTGATGTCATCGCTCTCTAGTGATTCGATAGGCTGCATTCTCAGCTACAAAATGGCAACCTGTTATGATGAATTAGAAACTGATTTTCAGGAATTTTTTAAGAAATGTATTAGAAATAAAGAACCCAACCACCCCCCACCCCCCTTTTTTTTTTTTCCCCCTCTTTTTTTTCCCCCTTTTTAATCTGTATGTTCGGCTTTGTTCTGTAGCATTGCACTTCCAGTACTGAGGTCGTGTTTTGTAAAGTTTTATATGGTTTTGCATCGTCCTGAGATCTCCTCAGGACGAGATGATGAACCCCGTAGACCTTTCCAGAAGGACTGATTCTCTGGAATCAAAAATCCGCTTTGGAATCCAGTGACTTGTTGTGTATGGGTGTCAGATCAGTAATGTAGAGCCGTATAATAAATAAAGATTTCATTACATGCCGGTGCAGCATTAGTGGTGAGACTCTGCCGTCTACCTGAGAGTTGGCTGTGTCCTGGCTCTCTAGCGGGTCCCATATTTCATGTGCAGAATTAATTAGGATGCCTGGAACCATTTATTGGGCTCCTGATGACGGTATTGGATTGTGCAATTGATTTTTCCAGCCGCTGCCCAGTTTGCTTGCGCTTTTTGTTTAGTTTTCATCCGACGCTGACATTCTCAACTGCTTTTGTTTTTATTTACTCACTGCGACGGCCAGACAAGACGTCAAGTGCTGCGATGGCACAAATAAGGATTTTGCTGATTTTTTTTTTTTTTTTTTTATTTGGCATGAACAGTCTTACTGTTAATTTTTCTTCAGGTTTTTTTTTTTTTTTTTGTATAGTGGATGTTGTATCAGAAGGAATCCCCATGATCATTTAGATGTGCATGCTCCTAAGACTAACAGACATAAGGAATGCACATCTAAAAGGATACCAAGGATGTGTTCTCTCATACCAGGAATAGCACCCTTGACTTCTTCTCTCCTCTTGCCCCCTTTTTTGTCATTCTCCCCTTTCTCCCCACCTTGACTTCTCCTCATTCTCTTCCTCATCATTAATTCTCCCTCACTATTCCTCCTTGTAATTTTTCTCACTCATCCTTACCATTTCTTCCTTCCATTGCTTCCCCCCCCCCCCCCCCATTACCGTTCCTTAAACCCCATTATCCTTCTCCTACCTCCCTAACCTTCATTGTTCTCATCGTCCTTCTTTTACCCCCTTGTCATCTTTCCACAACCCAACTTCTCCTCAGTCCTTCTTTAACCCCCCCCCCCATCTCCTCAACAGTGATTTTCCTCTTCCCCTTCCTTTTTAATCCTCCTTTTTCCTCCTTGTCCTCCTCGTCCTCCTCCCTCCTCCTCTCCCTCCTCCCTTCTCCCTTAACCCCAACCTTCTTCTTCTCCTCGTTCTTCCTTAACCCCAACCTTCTCCTCCTCCTCATCCTTCCTTAACCCCAACCTTCTCCTCCTCCTCATCCTTCCTTACCAATGCCAGGAGCCTGGCGGACAAGATGGGAGAACTAGAGATACTGTTGTACGAGGAGGATTTGGATTTTGTAGGAATTTCAGAGACCTGGTTCAACAGCTCTCATGATTGGCTGGCAAACATTCAAGGGTATTCCCTTTATCGCAGGGACATAGAGGGTAAAAAGGGGGAGGGTTATGCCTGTATATTAAAAATGATGTACAATGAATGTGAGAGATGACCTCACTAAGGGAGCTAGGGAGGAGGTGGAATCCTTATGGGTAGAGCTCCAAAGAGAGGAAATTAAGGGGAAAGTAATACTGGGATTATGCTATAGGCCCCCTAACCTGAGGGAGGAAGTGGAGACGGATATCCTATCCCAATTTGGATTAGCGGCAAGAGTGGGAAGTGCTCTCATAATGGGGGATTTTAATTATTCAGACATAGACTGGGCGGAGGGAACCGCGCATTCTTCTAAGGCTCGCCAGTTCCTTAATGTCTTGCAGGACAAATATATGGGTAGACGCACCAACTAGAAACAAAGTGTTACAAAGTGTTACTGGATCTACTGATTACCAACAATACAGACCTGATCACGGATGTGGTAATACGGGGCAGTTTAGGAAACAGCGATCACAGGTCAATTCATTTTAGTATAAATCGCACAAATAGGAAACATAAGGGGAATATAAAGACACTGATTTTCAAAAGAGCCAACGTCCCTAAACTACGAACCTTGCTGGATAAAATCTTAGGAACAAAGAACACAGAGGGAAAATGGGTTTGCTTTAAGAGCATATTAAATAAATAAGGGCATTAGCCAGTGCATCCCAATGGGAAATAAATTTAAAAGAGCTAATAATAGCCCTGGGTGGCCTAACTCCAATGTAAATATGCATATAAAGGCAAAGGAGAAGGCCTTCAAAAAAATACAAGGTTGAAGGATCATCGTCAGCATTCCAACTTTACAGAGAATGCAACAAGAAATGTAAGAGTGCATTCAGTATGTTTAAGATAGAACACGAAAGGCACATAGCGGAGGAGAGTAAAAAAAATCCCAAGAAATTCTTTAAGTACATAAATAGTAAGAAAAGGAGGTCATATCATATTGGTCCCATAAAAAATGATGAAGAGAATCTGGTTACTAAGGATGGAAAGATGGCGAAGGTATTGAATTTATTCTCCTCAGTCTCCACGAGTGAATCGGGAGGCTTCAGTAACCAAAATTTCAGTGTTTATCCTCATGACACAACACAGGAAGCACATCCATGGTTAACAGAGGACAGAACTAGAAATAGACTTGAAAAACTTAACATTAATAAGTCACCGGGACCAGATGGCTTGCGCCCGAGTGTCCTTAAGGAACTCGGTCAAGGGCCAGACCATTGTTCCTAATTTTTATGAACAGTCTACTGACTGGAATGGTGCCATTTGATTGGAGAAAAAGCCAATGTAGCACCAATATTTAAAAAAGTGCCCAAAATACATCCCTGGGAATTACAGACCAGTTAGCCTAACATCAATAGTATGTAAACTCTTGAAGGGGATGATAAGGCACTATATACAAGATTTTAGTAATAAGAACGATATCATTAGTAGTAATCAGCATGGATTCATGAAGAATCGTTCTTGCTAAACCAATCTATTAACCTTCTATGAGGAGGTGAGTTGCCATCTAGATAAAGGAAGGCCCGGAGACGTGGTGTATCTGGATTTTGCAAAAGCATTTGACACAGTTCCCCATAAACGTTTACTGTACAAAATAAGGTCCTTTGGCATGGACCATAGGGTGAGTACATGGATTGAAAACTGGCTAAAAGGGCGAGTTCAGAGGGTGGTGATAAATGGGGAGTACTCGGAATGGTCAGGGGTGGGTAGTGGGGTCCCCCAGGGTTCTGTGCTGGGACCAATCCTATTTAATTTGTTTATCCCATCCTCCAGGTCATTTATAAACAGTTCAATCTCTGTATTTGCAGACGATACTAAGCTAAGCAGGGCAATAACTTCTCCGCAGGATGTGGAAACCTTGCAAAAAGATCTGAACAAATTAATGGGGGAGGGGCAACTACATGGCAAATGAGGTTCAATGAAGAAAAATGTAAAATAATGCATTTGGGTGGCAAAAATATGAATACAATCTATAGACTGGGGGGAGAACCTCTGGGGGGATCTAGGATGGAAAAGGACCTGGGGGTCCTAGTAGATGATGGGCTCATCAATGACATGCAATGCCAAGCTGCTGCTAACAAAGCAAACAGAATATTGGCATTAAAAAGGGGATCAACTGCAGAGATAAAACGATAATTCTCCCGCTCTACAAGACTCTGGTCCGGCCGCACCTAGAGTATGCGGTCCAGTTCTGGGCACCAGTCCTCAGGAAGGATGTACTGGAAATGGAGCGAGTACAAAGAAGGGCAACAAAGCTAATAAAGGGTCTGGAGGATCTTAGTTATAAGGAAAGGTTGTGAGCTCTGAACTTATTCTCTCTGGAGAAGAGACGCTTGAGAGGGGATATGATTTCGATATACAAATACCGGACTGGTGACCCCACAATAGGGATAACACGTTTCCGCGAAAAGGAATTTAACAAGACTCGTGGCCATTCACTAAAATTAGAAGAAAAGCGGTTTAGCCTTAAACTACGTAGAGGGTTCTTTACTGCAAGAGCGGCAAGGATGTGGAATTCCCTTCCACAGGCGGTGGTCTCAGCGGGGAGCATCGGTAGTTTCAAAAAACTATTAGATAATCACCTGAACGAACACAACATACAGGGATATACAATGTAATACTGACATATAATCACACACATGGGTTGGACTTGTGTCTTTTTTTTTTTTTTTTTTCCACCTCGCCCACTATGTAACCCCAACCTTGTCCTCGTCCTCCTTCCTTAACCCCAGTCTTCTCCTCCTCGTTGTCCTTCCTTAAACCCAACCTTCTCCTCCTCCTCCTCTCTAACCCCAACCACCTCCCCGTCCTCATCGTCGTCCTCATCCTTCCTTAACCCCAACCTTCTCCATCTCCTTGTCCTTCCTTAACCCCAACCTTCGCCACCTCCTCGTCCTTCCTTAACCCCAACCTTCTCCATCTCCTTGTCCTTCCTTAACCCCAACCTTCTCCACCTCCTCGTCCTTCCTTAACCCCAACCTTCTCCACCTCCTCGTTCTTCCTTAACCCCAACCTTCTCCACCTCCTCGTTCTTCCTTAACCCCAACCTTCTCCACCTCCTCGTCCTTCCTTAACCCCAACCTTCTCCACCTCCTCGTCCTTCCTTAACCCCAACCTTCTCCACCTCCTCGTTCTTCCTTAACCCCAACCTTCTCCACCTCCTCGTCATCTTTCTGTAAACCGCGCCCCCCCGCCCTCCTCTTCCTTAAGCCCACTTTCTCCTCCTACTTTGATATCTGCACAATGACAAGGAACATGTAATCAGCTCTTCAGTCTTCTGCTGCTCCTATATTGTTCAATCACATGTTGGGTGTGCTGACCAGGCTGTATTGCTTATTTGCAGGATAGAGAAGTCAGGTCAGCAGCCCGGCTGTGTTATCTGGCAGGGCGGTGTAAATCTCAGAAATGCTTAGAAAATAATTACCAATCTTTAACCGGTAAAGCAGCTCCCATGTATTGGCGTGTTCAGCCAGTTACCTAGAGTACCGCTATTAAACCTGTGAAAAATAAAAATGTATCCGTCGTCCTGTGTTCACCGATTGAATGAGGCCCGTCTGCCAGAATCCCACCTTGTGTGTTATTGAACAATGTGTTAATTGCCCCGCAGGACTGACTGTGGTCTCTGAGGGCGTCTGTACAATTACTCTGAGTGACCGTTTTAATGGATGACCTCTAACCAGACAAAGGAGAGTTCAGAGCTCTGAGATGCTCCTGGTCAGGATCTCGTATTGAGGTGCGTTCTTCCTTCCTACTGGAGTCAATCTGGTGTTGCATCTGATGCCACCGGAGGTGTATGATTAATTTTGCAGAAGTATGGTGTGGTTGTCCACGAAAACGTGGCTTTGTTAAATCAGCTGAGTGCGAGAGTCTGTTGCTCTAGCTATCTAAAATGTATGGATTGCAGTGGTCAGGAGTATGTAACATACAGCACTGTGTACAGAGCGCAGGGGCCGGGTGTAAGATGTCCCTTACTTTGCTGGTCAGTCTGAGTAAAAATATATATATAAACCTAGTGAAGTGTGGCTGTCAGCTGGTGATACACAGAGAATAATACCAAACCCACACCAGTAAAATTAGTCTGTATATGCAGTAAAGAATGCTTGTTATGCCCACTGTGGAACCTAAGTGCGCATTGTGTAAAAAAGGCTGTTTGTTCCCTACTTCTCTGATCCTCCCCTTTTTCCAGTGTCCCCAATCCATCTCCTGATAGAACAGAGCATTTGGAGTCACTCTGCACGTGCTCAGTTTGGTGTGCATTGCTAAAGCTTTTTTTTTTTTTTTTATTCTTGGGAGAGTGCATGTTATTAGCACAGAGCCAATCAGCACTGTCCAGAGGGTCAGGGGTCATGCAGCCTCATAGGACAGTCAGAGTAGAATGAAAACTCCTACAAGCTTCAACCAGACACTGATAGAAGACACAAGACTGCTATGTAATGCTGATGAGAAAGGGTATTTAGCAGGTTATATTTACTAAAATAATTGTGTTTCCATGATCTGTGTACTGTGAGAGATCAGATGGTAAATGCAGGCTCCTGGGGAGAGCAGATATAGTGAATACAGGCTCCTGGGGAGAGCAGATATAGTGACTGCAGAGTCCTGGGGAGAGCAGATATAGTGACTGCAGAGTCCTGGGGAGAGCAGATATAGTGACTGCAGAGTCCTGGGGAGAGCAGATATAGTGACTGCAGAGTCCTGGGGAGAGCAGATGTAGTGAGTGCAGAGTCCTGGGGAGAGCAGATGTAGTGAGTGCAGAGTCCTGGGGAGAGCAGATGTAGTGAGTGCAGAGTCCTGGGGAGAGCAGATGTAGTGAGTGCAGAGTCCTGGGGAGAGCAGATGTAGTGAGTGCAGAGTCCTGGGGAGAGCAGATGTAGTGAGTGCAGAGTCCTGGGGAGAGCAGATGTAGTGAGTGCAGAGTCCTGGGGAGAGCAGATGTAGTGAGTGCAGAGTCCTGGGGAGAGCAGATGTAGTGAGTGCAGAGTCCTGGGGAGAGCAGATGTAGTGAGTGCAGAGTCCTGGGGAGAGCAGATGTAGTGAGTGCAGAGTCCTGGGGAGAGCAGATGTAGTGAGTGCAGAGTCCTGGGGAGAGCAGATGTAGTGAGTGCAGAGTCCTGGGGAGAGCAGATGTAGTGAGTGCAGAGTCCTGGGGAGAGCAGATGTAGTGAGTGCAGAGTCCTGGGGAGAGCAGATGTAGTGAGTGCAGAGTCCTGGGGAGAGCAGATGTAGTGAGTGCAGAGTCCTGGGGAGAGCAGATGTAGTGAGTGCAGAGTCCCTGGGGAGAGCAGATGTAGTGAGTGCAGAGTCCTGGGGAGAGCAGATGTAGTGAGTGCAGAGTCCTGGGGAGAGCAGATGTAGTGAGTGCAGAGTCCTGGGGAGAGCAGATGTAGTGAGTGCAGAGTCCTGGGGAGAGCAGATGTAGTGAGTGCAGAGTCCTGGGGAGAGCAGATGTAGTGAGTGCAGAGTCCTGGGGAGAGCAGATGTAGTGAGTGCAGAGTCCTGGGGAGAGCAGATGTAGTGAGTGCAGAGTCCTGGGGAGAGCAGATGTAGTGAGTGCAGAGTCCTGGGGAGAGCAGATGTAGGGAGTGCAGAGTCCTGGGGAGATCAGATGTAGTGAGTGCAGAGTCCTGGGGAGATCAGATGTAGTGAGTGCAGAGTCCTGGGGAGAGCAGATGTAGTGAGTGCAGAGTCCTGGGGAGAGCAGATGTAGGGAGTGCAGAGTCCTGGGGAGATCAGATGTAGGGAGTGCAGAGTCCTGGGGAGATCAGATGTAGGGAGTGCAGGCTCCTGGGGAGATCAGATGTAGGGAGTGCAGGCTCCTGGGGAGATCAGATGTAGGGAGTGCAGGCTCCTGGGGAGAGCAGATGTAGGGAGTGCAGGCTCCTGGGGAGAGCAGATGTAGGGAGTGCAGGCTCCTGGGGAGAGCAGATGTAGGGAGTGCAGGCTCCTGGGGAGAGCAGATGTAGGGAGTGCAGGCTCCTGGGGAGAGCAGATGTAGGGAGTGCAGGCTCCTGGGGAGAGCAGATGTAGGGAATGCAGGCTCCTGGGGAGAGCAGATGTAGGGAATGCCGGCTCCTGGGGAGAGCAGATGTAGGGAATGCCGGCTCCTGGGGAGAGCAGATGTAGGGAATGCAGGCTCCTGGGGAGAGCAGATGTAGGGAATGCAGGCTCCTGGGGAGAGCAGATGTAGGGAATGCCGGCTCCTGGGTTTAGTAACACTTTAATCAAATCCTCCTACATAAATCATATCTGTTTTATCTGCAGCCCTCAATCCTCTACAGCCATTCAAAGTGCAGAATTTACACAGCATTTCTGAGCTTCATTTGGCAGGGGGTGGGGATCTGATGTCACACATTGCACAACACAGAACTAAAGGCCCGTACACACGATACAAAAATCGGAAGACAAATTTCGCCCGACGAACGATCTAACGATTTTCGGATCATTTCGAAACAGCCGATTCCAGCTTTTGTTGGATGAAAAACCAGGTGTGCAAACTATAAAATTTTTGTCGTACGTGAACTCAACGTCCGGTTTATGTTTTCGTACAACAAAAAACGTAAGAGCGAGACTACGCATGCTCAGAAAGGAAAGAGCACATACAAAACTATTTCACTAATGACGTTGTATTCTGTTGTACGAGAATTTTCGTATTCTGAGTAAACCTCTTCACTTTCCACATGGATGAACGGTTGCCCAAAAATCTGATTGTGTGTACGAGGCTTTGGGCTGCATTCCCACCTGAGCGTTTTCAGCTTGTAAAACATCTGAGCGTTTGGTCACCTGAAGCTCAAAACAAGTACCAATGTAAAAAGCAGTAAAACGCCTGTAATCTGCCTAAAAAGAAGCTCATGTACTTTTTTGAGCTTCAGGTGACAGAACGCTCAGATGTGAACCGGGGCCACTTAAATGAACGGTATTTTGCCCTGTTAGGCGTTTTGGAACTTTTGATATGAGCCTTTTACGAGCTGAAAACGCTCAGGTGTGAATGCAGCCTTGGCCAGATTACAGGCGTTTTATTGCTTTTTACATTGGTGACCTTTTGGACCTCAAAACGCCTAAAAAAAAATGCTTAAAAACGATACGCTCAAGTGTGAATGCAGCCTAAGTGTAATCTGAGACCTGAGTGGAGAGAATGGACACCTCCCCTTTACACAATCTCATAGGGAAACATGTAAACCAAAAGTTTTAGAATTGTGTTAATACCTGAGAAGACCTGCACAATGGAGTCCAAAATATCAGCAAACTAGTCCAAATTTGAAAGGGTTAATCTCTAGTCCAGGTACTCTCAAAACCAGTAGGATCTTGAATCTGATGGCACTCTCTGCCCTCTTTGTTCATAGGGAAACATGTAAAGCTGAGGCTGTGTGCTGGAAGGTGGGCGGGGCCATTTCCCTGGATTGCCTAGTGTCGTTCACATCGACTGTCAGAAGTGATTTGTACAGATAGCAGAGGAATGAAAGAGGAGATGCCATAAACCATGAAATCAGGCCAAGACAGAAGTACAGTTAAATTACACTTGTTTAATAATGAAAGCAAAAAGAACAAACTTAGTCAAAAGTTCAGTAACTGGAATGGATAATCAGCCAAGCCAGAAGTCAGGGATCAATGCAGTGGAACAGCAAGCAGGATCTGGAGCCAGAAGGGATGTCAGCAAAGCAAGTCTTGAACAGGATCGCAGGAGATAGTCTCTGTGATGTTGACCAAGGTGAAGGCAGAGGTCATCTGGACTGGACGGCTTAAGTAGACAGGACTGACGAGCAGGATATCATCAACAGCTGAGTAACTGTGGAGAGATAGGAGCTGGCAATTAGTCAACAGCTGAGCGGCCGGCTCAGAGAAGGAAGGGCTGAGCCCAGCCCTGACAAGGTGGAAATAACACTAGGTTTTTTGGCTCGAGGTCACATGATGTGCAGGTTCCTCTAGCGGTGGGTGGTCTTGAATTCTGGAGAGTACCATGTGATGTACTGACCTGCCGTCGTTCTGTTTAGCTTTCGCCTGTAAGCCCAAGTTGGTGTGATGAAATACATCTATGGGGCAGGCAACCTCGGAACTCCAGCTGTGGTGAGACTACAAGTGAAAGAAGGGGGGAATGATTAATGCGGTACCCAAAAAAGACAAAAAACAGCTGCCACAAACCATGAGACAAAAAGGTAACAAATATAAAGATAAATTGTAGTGCTAAAACACACAAGAGTTAATAGTGAATAAAATTCAAAGTGCATATAGACGTAATGTCCCAAGTGAAAAAGGGGGAATGTATAGTTCAAATAGGACAACAGTCTGCAGTGAGATTAAATAATCTGTGTATCAATCCTGTCTGTTTCCCAATCTTCAGCTTGTATATCATCAACTTTAGCGAATAGATGGAATACGCTTACCAGAGAGGTTGGATTCTACTGCCGTGAGCATAGAATCAATGGAGCTTGATGCCACCCTGGGCAAAAAGGTGAAGTGTTGGAGGCAAGGGTAGAGCCTCTACAGGGCCAGGACGTCCCCTCTATGTCCGCCAAAATGGATTCCAAAAGGCAAAGTGGTTCCGCGGTTCTCCAGGATATATAAAAAAGGGAAGGAATGCTTCCATATAGTGTAATTCTGGGTGTTTTTATTCATAAAAAAACACA
Organism: Aquarana catesbeiana; assembly: GCF_042186555.1. Taxonomy (NCBI): domain Eukaryota; kingdom Metazoa; phylum Chordata; class Amphibia; order Anura; family Ranidae; genus Aquarana; species Aquarana catesbeiana. The sequence continues at coordinate 4,313,565 of NC_133336.1, forward strand.
ATACATGTAAAAAGTGATCACAGGATAAAAGCAGTGTATAGGGTCTATAAAAGCCGCCCTACGCGTTTCGGTCCAATGACCTTCAACAGGGGCATCTATGCTCACGGCAGTAGAATCCAACCTCTCTGGTAAGCGTATTCCATATATTCGCTAAAGTTGATGATATACAAGCTGAAGATTGGGAAACGGACAGGATCGATACACAGATTATTTAATCTCACTGCGGACTGTTGTCCTATTTGGACTATACATTCCCCCTTTTTCACTTGGGACATTACGTCTATATGCACTTTGAATTTTATTCACTATTAACTCTTGTGTGTTTTAGCGCTACAATTTATCTTTATATTTGTGAGACTACAACAGCATCCAGTAGGTGAGGCACAATGGGATTTGTAGTCTTGTCACAGCTTGAGTGCCAGGGTTGCCTACCCTGCTGGTTGGTTGGGTGATCCAAACAACACAAAACAATCTCCTGTGCTCAGGAGCTTAGTCCATGTGTAAGTGGTGTAGCCAACCCTTTGGATAAAATATGGAAAGTCCAAGGTCTTGCTTAACTTCTCAGAACAATGGGTGTTCTTAGAGGGGGACCAGATAGCATCGCAAAAGGCTGTTTGAGATTCCATCTGGTTCCTCCTAAAACCTGGTCCGGGTTGGACTTGATGGACTCGTGTTCTTTTTCGACCTCACCTACTATATAACTATGTAAGGTTGCAGGTGTCCAGAAGACACAGCTCCGAATGTGTGCAATGTTAAGCCTTTTTTTAATGTTTGTGAGTATGATTCTTGCTTTTATTATTTAAGTAAAGGTCATCTTTGGTAATGCACAAGGTCAGGGGGCGCCCTCCCTGTTTTTCTATATGGTTGGGTGATGCTGGGCGTCATTTAACCTGGAAGGGGGCTGATGCTGGACAACTTGCCTACCCTGCTCTACAGAGTTGGTTGGGTGATGCTAGGCGTCATTTAACCTGGAAGAGGTCTGAGGCTTGACAACAGGCATTAAATCTATGAAGGACAGCCTCGGATATAGGGCTAGTAATGCACTTAGGGTTGCTTTTTGTTTAAATAACTGCTAGGCTACGCAATTCGTAAGTTCCTGGGTTTTAAAGCATGAATGTTAAAATTTTGTGCATAAGCCAAGTTGACCGTTCTGAGAGGTCATTGTCCCCCCCCCCCCCCCCCCCGTCCCCCATTAGTTCAGTTTTCATTTTTAGCATCAGTTCCCTTTTTAAATATGGCTCAGAACCTCCTGTAATGACCCAGAAGGGACTGGGATATAGCGTGATGGCAGGCCAAGAGCAGTTACATGGGGCTGCGAGAAGTCCGTGTTCTGGGACTTTGTTTGTTCTGTTCCTATGCTACTAAAGGCTGTTTAGATGACTTCATTCTCAGGCCGGTGCCAAGCCCACAAAGGCTGAGCCTCTTGGCCTCCGAGGCCTGAAGACATTATAGAACGGATGTTGCTTGCGTGCAGCAGTTGTAAATCAGCCGCTGGAACCAAACTCGCATTACATAATTCAATACAGAGATGCTTCGCCGTTGTGGATTTTACTACAAAACAGAGCCCAGGTTTCACTGGTTGACGTTAAGATTTTCACATCTCTGGGTGGGGGGAGGACTGATTGCCAGTAAAGTTTTCTTACAACTCTTAAAACTATCAAAAGCGCTGGCGACGTACACTACTACGGCCTATCCTCCCCTGGGGCTGATAGAGTGCACAAGTGGGTGGTTGGCAGGAATGGGTCTTGGTTACCACCATAGCTGGCTGTTGACTTTTGTTGCCTTTCCTGGATGACCTGCCGCCTGGGGGGGGTTGTTTTCCAAGAATATTTTTTCTAATGGCTCAGTTTAGGATGGGTCCTGATGGCATGTTTTACTACCATCCATCTTCTACCGGGGCTGATGGAGAGCACATGTGGCCATAGCTGGCTTTTGACCTTTGTTGCCTCTCCTGGATACCCTCGTCCTCTTCTGGGAAAGTTGTCCAAGCACAGGTGACCTGCCATCTGTTGGGTTCGTTTCCCCCCCAAAAAAATTCTTACAGTTTGGTTTAGATAGGTCTTGGAAGGCAGTGGAATATGCCATCATCTCTCCCCCCCCCCCCCCCCCCCCCCCCCCCAGGGGATGATAGAGCGCACGTGTGGGCGGTTGGCAGGAGTGGGTCTTGGTTACGGCCATAGCTGGCTGTTGGCTTTTGTTGCTTTTCCTGGATGCCCTCATCCCCTTCCCAGAAAGCTGTATAAGGTGACCTGCTACCCTAAAGGCTAAGCTCACTTTTTTTTTTTTTTTTGAAAGTCCAGCCTTCCAATACACCAATATAGCAATCATGTACTTTTTTTGCAAAAATATCAAAGCTTTCCATAAAATCTACAGACAAGTACCTTGCTGCCCTCCATCCATGATTCAAAAGTATCTACTACTTAATGTCTTACTTCCTTACAGACTAGAGGTAATGACACAGGAAGGAGATGACCAGCTGACCTCATTAGCACACACCCCCTGCATCATCCACCCTCCCACTCCCAGCTGCACGTTTTTAAATGAAATGCAATCAATCAGTGATCACCCTTCTCACTAAATACACAATCAGCTTGCATAGTGTATGGTCACCTTTTATACAAGTGCATAGAAGGGAGTGGACGGAATATAGTATATTGTTTATATACAATATATCGTATATGTTCATGGTAGAGAGCGAAATCACAAGAAGGAAATGATGTGTGACATTGTAACCAAAAGAGTTGCAACTTGCAACACTCTATTATGTCCCAGTGACCGGAGTGAATAGGGAGTCCGGCACTACCTACCGCTTTGCGGTAAAAATATAACTGAGGCGGTCACTGAATAAAGCGTAAGTTCACTTTGTCAGAACAAATGAAAAGGTGAACGAACACCGTACCCAACCCCCCCCCCCCCCCCTTCAGGGCCCATGTAGCGGTCTGGAGATTTTAAATCCCACCCTTTTTTTTTTTTTTTTCTCCTCTTTCTTTTTGTCGGGCTCCCAGGATGGATCAGAGTGATTCCAATTGGTCAAAGCGGTCACGTGGCACCACTGACCAATCAGAATCTCCCCGATCTGTCCTGTTCACTGGAATTGGGGCTTAATTTGTCGCTTATTTCAAGACCATCTGAATCGACATGCCTCTGTTCACAGGGTGACAGCGCCGCTGTGCGATTTCACTGAAGCGTTGTCACCATATTACAGGAAGTGGAAAATCAATAGATCCTCTTCTGGTAGGTTCAGCAGCTAATAAAATTAAATATAAAATAATAGAATCAATAGAAATTAAATAGAATTCAGTAGACCTGTGCAATTCGTTTCGTTCCGAATTTGTTTTTTAACGTATTTTGAAAATTCGTCCATTCCGAAATTTTCAAATTTCCGACTTTTGAAAATTCGGGAATTTGAAAATCTGAAAATTCAAAAGGAATGAGAATTTTAAAACTCGGAAATCTGAAATAACTAATAACTATTAAATTACAGGTATTGGAATTTCCTTTCAAATTTGGCTGTTAGTGAACGTAACGAATACGAATTTATCCGAAGTTACGAACCATCTGAAATAACGAATGACGTATCGAAAAGAATGGAACAGAACAATCTAATAATAATAATTAACAATAATAATAAAACCTTTTTATTATTCTTTATTATTTGTTCCATTCCGTTTGTTTAGATGCGGCATTCGTTATTTCGGATAATTCGTAACTTCAGATAAATTTTGTATTCGTTACATTCACTAACAGCCAAATTTGAAAGGAAATTCCAATACCTGTAATTGAATAGTTGGTTATTTCTAATTTTACTAATTTTCTTTATTTTTTTCAGATTTTTGAATTTTTTAATTTCCGAATTTGGAAATTTGGGAAAATTGGGGAAAATTGGGAAATTTGAAAATTCAAATTTTCAAAAAAAGCAAACAACGAGTGAAATGAAAATGAACAAATTTTTTGTCAGTGCACATGTCTAGAATTCAGGAAAACGAAAAATGTCTGTCTTGGTGTTATGTGGCAGAATTCACCATATTTTTATTTATCTATTATATTTTTTTTATAGTCCTTTTTTTATTTTTTTGAGTTCTAATTTTAAACTCCGTAAAATCCAAGGTTTGTACCTGCACGTTAGTGGTTTTTATGTATAGGTGACTTAATCTCCCCTTCTTTGGACATTTTGAAAAATAACCTTTTTTAAATTTTTATTTCATTTTTTTTTTTTTTTTTTTTTAATTTTTTTTATTTTATTTCACAGTTCTCTCAGGGCAGACGCATCACAGCCCTCTGAAACGGTCGGTGTCTCTCACGCCCCCCATGAATGTGCCAAACCAGCCCCTCGGACACGGCTGGATGTCTCATGAGGACTTGCGGGCCAGAGGATCGCAGGGCGTCCCGTCGGATCACGCCCCCCTGTCGCCTCAGAGCAGCGTGGCCTCGTCGGGGAGCGGCGGCAGCGAGCACTTAGAAGACCCATCCTCTACGCGTAACACATTCCAAGACGAGGGTAGCGGCATGAAAGGTGAGTGAAGGCGGCTTCAGCGTTCGCTCTTAAAGCCCAGGTCTGTCTGTCTTCTCTTCTAGACGTTGAAGGGAATGACCCGGGTGAAGGGAAGGGCGAGTAGGGGTGTCAGCGGAGGGTCGCCCCCTGCCAGACATCATACAATTTTTTACAATTTTTTTTTTTTTCTCCAATGCTAAAAAAAAAAGGCCTGGTTAGGACTGTACCTTTTTTAAAGCCAAGTAATTTAAACTGTTGGGCTCCCTGAGTTCCCATTGCCCCCCCCCCCCCCCATGCTTATTAGAACATTTCCTGCTCTACACCCAACATTTTGGGTTTACTTGTTTTACTTTTACGTTAAAAACACATTGTAGACGATGTACAATATGTATGTTTGTGCCCCGCCCCCACGCGTGTCATGCTGATTGACCGCACAGCTTACAAGCTGAGCAGGTGGAGCTCTAATGGCATTATGGAAGTGTCCCCCCCCCCCCCCCCCCCCCTTTGCTTTTTCTCTGTACACTTCTGGCATGCTAAAAATTGACCCTGCAGCTTCATTTGTCACAGAATCGCTAAAACTGGTAAAAGTAATTTCCCCACATCTACCCTTTTTTTTTTTTTTTTTTTTTTTTTTTTTTTTTCTGGAGGGGAGCTGGGGGAGGGGGGAGCCGCTGACCGCTTGGAGTGCAGCGTCTGCAGGCACAACATTAATCTAATGTGTTTTAGCTGCAAGTGGCAGATTTACTCCTCAGCTGTTTATCAAACGTTTCCAGGCGGCACAGGTGTGGGGGGGGGGGGGGGGGCAGGGGTCATGCAAGGACGACCAATAGCTAAATCATCGCAAATCTTTGCCGCCATTTCGGCAAGTATGGAATTCTCCGCAGGAAGTATTCCAAGAAGAATTTTTGTTTTCTGCTTTGGGAAAATGTAAAGAAAAAGAAACACTTCAATTCCCTGTGGCGGTAAAAGGGCCCCCCCCCCCTACACACACACACACCCCTACACACACCCACACACACCCCTACACACACCCACACACACCCCTACACACACCCATACACACCCCTACACACACCCATACACACCCCTACTCACACCCACGCACACCCCTACACACACCCACACACACCCCTACACACACCCACACACACCCCTACACACACCCACACACACCCCTACACACACCCACACACACACTACTACACACACCCACACACACCCCTACTCACACCCACACACACCCCTACACACACCCACACACACCCCTACACACACCCACACACACCCCTACACACACCCACACACACCCCTACACACACCCACACACACCCCTACACACACCCACACACACCCCTACACACACCCACACACACCCCTACACACACCCACACACACCCCTACACACACCCACACACACCCCTACACACACCCACACACACCCCTACACACACCCACACACACCCCTACACACACCCACACACACCCCTACACACACCCACACACACCCCTACACACACCCACACACACCCCTACACACACCACACACACCCCTACACACACCCACACACACCCCTACTCACACCCACACACACCCCTACACACACCCCTACACACACCCCTACACACACCCCTACACACACCCACACACACCCCTACACACACCCACACACACCCCTACACACACCCACACACACCCCTACACACACCCACACACACCCCTACACACACCCCTACACACACCCACACACACCCCTACACACCCCTACTCACACCCACACACACCCCTACACACACCCACACACACCCCTACACACACCCCTACACACACCCATACACCCCCCTACACTCACAACCCCCCCCACACTCAAAGTTCCGTTTTGTATCTGTAAGACCAGAAGTCCAGAGCACCCCCCATTAGAGGGTCTCCTACCCTCCCATACACACCGATCAGCTATAACGTTCTGACCACTGACAGGTGATAACCTGGATTATTTCATTACAATGACGTCTGGAAGTGGGTGGGATATATTAGGCATAGGGATGCACCGCCACCATATTTTATACAATGAGTACCGATATTTTTTTTTTTTTTTTAGTACTCGTCATTACCAATACTTACCGCAACTGTATTGTTTTCATTTCAGCTGTCGGCAATGGTACAAAGCATTGAAAAGTTATTTACAAATAAAATAGATTTATTTATTTATTTTTTTAATTTTGCGCTTTTTCAATGTGAAATGTATAAATATATGTTAATATATGTGTAAAATATTCACTAACAAAGCAAACAAAAAAAAGTTTTATTTGTTCGTTCACGTCTATTCAATAAACAAAGAAAAAAAAAAAGCAGGAACCTAATTAAATGGAAGAGAATAGGGAGTTAATTAAGGCTGATTTGGAGTAACTGAAGGGTTAATAAGGGGTTAAACCGGAACATTTGTTCATCACTTTGATCTGCAGATGAAGAAACGGATACAAAAAGAAACAATGTTTCTTTTTATTTTAGTGTTTCAGTGGCTGAGCAATGTTGTTAATAAACATTGCTGGCCGTTTTTGTTTTTTTTGACAGCTCCAATTACTGAAATTCTTTAACACTTCAGCTGTCAACAGGGGAGACCCACTGACAGCTGACAGCTCAAAGAACCGAGCCTGAAAGTATCGTTCTGCATTTGCAGGAGTACCGATACTTGTGCAGATACTCGGTATCCATACTAGTATCGGTGCAACCCTAATTGGGCAGTAAGTGAACCTGTTGTCCCTGAAGTTGATGATCATCGCAGTTTTTTTGTTTATGGGGATGTGTAGCCGCAGACCAGTCAAGGTGTCCATGCTGACCCATGTCCACAACCAAAAGCCCCTACAATGGTCATGGTGAGCATCAGAACTGAAGCATGGAAGAAGGTGGCCTGGTCTGAGGAATCATGTGAGTGGCTGGGTGGGTTACCTACCTGGGGAAGAAATGGCACCAGGATGTAGTATGGGGGCAGTGTGATGCTTTGGGCAATGTGGATGTGACACATACCACCTACCTAAACATTGTTGGTGACTAAGTCTACCCCTTCATGGAAACTGTATTCCCTGATGGCAGTGGTCTCTTTTAGCAGGATAATGCTTCCTGCCACACTGCAAAAAAAGGTTCAAGAATGGTTTGAGAAATTTGAGTTTGAGGTCTTGACTTGGCCTTCAAATTATCCAGATCTCATCCAGCTGAGCATCTGTGGGATGTGCTGGAAAAATCGAGTCCAATCCATGGAGACCCCGCCTCCTGGCCTACAGGACTTAAAGGATCTGCTACTGATGGCTTGGTGCCAGATACCACAGCATGCCTACAGAGTTCTAGTCCATGCTTGGATGGGTCAGGACTGTTTGGTGGCAAAAGGGAGACCTACTCAATATTAGGTGGGTAGTCCTAATGTAATGGCTGATCGGTGTATACATTAAAAACAAATGTGTCATAAATATCCAAATCTTTACCTTCCCATTAACCGCGAATGCACAATCAGTGAAGATCATCCAGAGTGTCTCCACCTTTATGACACTGCTCACCGTGTACTATTGACCCTCAAGTGGCATGGACAGCAATTTATGCCCAAATGTGTCCAAAAATTGTGAGGACTCTTTTACTTTATCTTCCCAAGCAGGATTGTCTATAATAAAATGCTGCTAACAGATTGTGAATATTCAATAGTGAAATATATTAAAATGTAATCAATTTGTAATCAATATAAACTATTGATAGCATAACTTCGCTCAATGTACCCGCGCTCTGGGAGGAGCCCACTCATGATATTAAAAGTACAAGCTGGCTTGTGACAGGTAAAGGTTCAAATGTAATGACTCTACCATGTCATTGCCTACGTGTTTCGTCAGACTTCCTCAGGGGGCTATAGGTATAGTATATATCATGATGGTTTTTATACTATTGTACCTTTTGTGGAGCGTGCCTATTGACAGGATCATGCAAATATCCCCCATAATACCCTGAAAAAAAATAAAAAAAACAATAGGCACACTCCACAAAAGGTACAATAGTATAAAAACCATCATGATATATACTACCTATAGGCCCCTGAGGAAGTCTGATGAAACGCGTAGGCAATGACATGGTAGAGTCATTACATTTGAACCGCTATACACACATTTTATTTTTGTATCTATTCCCTTGTCTTTCTGTTGACAGATGTCCCGGCGTGGCTTAAAAGTCTCCGCTTGCACAAGTACGCCGCCTTGTTCTCCCAGATGACGTATGAGGAGATGATGTCCCTGAATGAGTGTCACCTGGAGGCTCAGGTAAGGTGACTGTCCTGTGTATGCCCATTCCCCACCCTCTGATAACCCGCAAAGTCGTTCATTTTCATTGCCATGATAGTTCTGACCTGTGTGCAGTGACTGCATGACAAGGACTGTGAGGGTTCAGTAGGTGATTGTTGTGTATATATTAGAGATTTGGGGTTCTTTTTAAAGATAGCTTTGACAGTTATCTAAACCATCCTGCCATCTAGGTAGGATGGGTGTGGGGAGAGGGTGAGGTTGGGCACAACCTACAGGTGCCGGACAAGGGGTGGGCAGGAGGGAAAGCTCCCCCATAGCTTCATGTCTGCTTCTACAGCTACTGCTCTAACAAATCCAGAAAATGCCTATGAATGTGCAGTGCACACGCCATGCTAACCATGGCCAGCCAGTGCAAGGGGGCAGCCAACGGGCAGGGTACACCTATGGCATGCACGAGGAGTGAGGGAGAGGACGCAGTTCCGCATCCTTGGCCAGTGCACTGAATGAACCTGCCCCAGTACTGGGTATGGCATTGAAATGCAGCTTCTTATTCAAAACCTGAAAATGCACAGACATTTTTATTGTACCCTACGCAGGTAATGGGGCTCCCGTTCTGGCATTCGCCAAAATCGACCAGGCTGGTGTAAAGGAAAACCGATCCGTCATTGTCCCCTCCTTTTAGCTCTGCTTTGCAGTTACCAAATCACAGCCTGTGAGGTCATCACTAAAACCAAAAGAAAAGACCATGTACTTCCAGTTATGGCGGCCCGATCTTTATGGCTGCCCCCCATGCCACATCAAGTATTCGATGGGCTGGATGAGTGGAAAACCTCTTTCGTCCGTCACACACTGTGACATCAAAGACACCGACCACCAGAAATGGAGGTCTATTGACTCTTCTTTCTCAACATATATTGGCTGGTTTGTCCCCCATGGAGACCGGGTCACTTTAAATATCCCCAACTGGGTCATGGATGGCAATAAAACCCATCGGAAACCTTTACTCTAACCAAGTCTGCCCAACACGTCAAATAGTTTTATCTGGATGGGAAAGTCCAAAAGCCAACACGTTCCAGGGACTCAACACTCGTCTTCATCGGGGGCTTGAATGGTGACCCTGAATTCCAATTTATAATAGACAATGGTTGTGAATGGGATGGAAGACGTGGACTCGGGTTGCCAGACTGAGAGCGATGCGGACTACTCCAGGGACCGTCGTTGGCACCCCACTGACAGGGAGCTGGATTCTTCTTTTAATATCTCCCTATTCTGGGGGTCCACCGCTCCGACGCCTACAGTGCATCCGGAAAGTATTCACAGTACTTCACCTTTTCCACATCTTGTTATGTTTACAGCCTTATTCCAAAATGGTTTCAGTTCATTATTTTCCTCAAAATTCTACTATCCCCCATAGTGACAATGTGAAAGAAGTTTGTTTGAAATCTTTGTAAATTAAAAAAAAAAAAAAAAAAAAAACTCCCCTGTACATAAGTGTCACAGGCTCCTCCCCTGTACATAAGTGTCACAGGCTCCTCCCCTGTACATAAGTGTCACAGGCTCCTCCCCTGTACATAAGTGTCACAGGCTCCTCCCCTGTACATAAGTGTCACAGGCTCCTCCCCTGTACATAAGTGTCACAGGCTCCTCCCCTGTACATAAGTGTCACAGGCTCCTCCCCTGTACATAAGTGTCACAGGCTCCTCCCCTGTACATAAGTGTCACAGGCTCCTCCCCTGTACATAAGTGTCACAGGCTCCTCCCCTGTACATAAGTGTCACAGGCTCCTCCCCTGTACATAAGTGTCACAGGCTCCTCCCCTGTACATAAGTGTCACAGGCTCCTCCCCTGTACATAAGTGTCACAGGCTCCTCCCCTGTACATAAGTGTCACAGGCTCCTCCCCTGTACATAAGTGTCACAGGCTCCTCCCCTGTACATAAGTGTCACAGGCTCCTCCCCTGTACATAAGTGTCACAACCTTTGCTCAATACTTTGGTGAAGCTCCTTTGGCACCAATTACAGCCTCAAGTCTTGTTGAGTATGATGCTACAAGCTTGGCACACCTATTTTTGGACAGTTTCTCCCATTCTTCTTTGTAGGACCTCTCAAGCATCAGGTTGGATGGGGAGGGTCGGTGCACAGCCATTTTCAGATCTCTCCAGAGATGTTCAATCGGGTTCTAGTCTGGGCTCTGGCTGGGCCACTCAAGAACATTAACAGTGTTGTCCCGTAGCCACTCCTTTGTTATCTCGGCTGTGTTCTTAGGGTCGTTGTCCTGTTGGAAGATGAACCTTCACCCCAGTCTGAGGTCCAGAGCGCTCTGGAGCAGGTTTTCATCAAGGATGACTCTGTATATTGCTGCATTCATCTTTCCCTCCATCCTGACTAGTCTCCCAGTTCCTGCCACTGAAAAACATCCCCACAGCATAATGCTGCCACCACCATGCTTCACTATAGGGATGGTATTGGCCAGATGATGGGCGTGCCTGGTTTCCTCCAGACATGACTTGCCATTCAGGCCAAAGAGTTCAATCTTTGTTTCATCAGACCAGAAGATTTTGTTTCTCATGGTCAGAGTCCTTCAGGTGGCCAAAGTTGCTGCCTCTGCCGTGGCCCGGCCCTGTTAGTGGCCCTGTTAGTGGCCCTGTTAGTGGCCCTGTTAGTGGCCCTGTTAGTGGCCCTGTTAGTGGCCCTGTTAGTGGCCCTGTTAGTGGCCCTGTTAGTAAGCGTGTCAGCTTGTGATGTCATAGGCTGACTTTGGGACCTGTACACCATCCTACTTTTGCCTTTTGAGACACAAACCCCATCATTACACAGGGACCCCCCCCCCCCATACTACTAACATCATTACACAGGACCCCGGCTCCCCATATTAACCCCATTATTACACAAGTCACCCCTCCCTATACTACCCCCATCATTACACAAGGAACCCTCCCCCATACTACCCCCATTATTAAATGGAAAGAGCTTCGACATACTACCCCCATCATTGCACAGGACCCCCCTCCTTCCATAGACCCCTGTATCGCCCTCCACATTTGCCCCCCCCCCCGCGAAGAAGTTCTTCAGTGGTCCGATGGTCTGCGGCTAGTCGGACATGGTGAGGGAAAGGGGTTGGTGTGGCTATGCCCGGGACTGACAGGCGCTCTCCTGGACAAACTTTACCTTACCGAGCTGGCCAATCACCACACAGGCTGCAGAAATAACACCCAACCAATCGCCAACAGATCACCCAACATTCAATTCTGCCCTCCTCCTTTTGAGTGATGGCCAAATCCACTTATCAACTATTTTTAGGCTTAAGGGGCAGCTGCTTTGCACCCCACAACCATGACTGGGCCCAGGGCAGCTGCCCCTTTTGCCCCATGTTAAAGAAGGCCCTGGATGTGGTGCACAGTTCATGCAATAACCTCTTTGTACTCTTTGTTTTCTTTTAGGTTTACACACAGTTGAGTATGGAAGGTGCAAAGTACTGTGATTGTGTAACTAACTGACTCTGCCTTGTTTTTATCCAGAACGTCACCAAAGGCGCCCGGCACAAAATCGTGATCAGCATCCAAAAGCTGAAAGAGAGACCCATACTTCTGAAGTCCTTGGAAAGGGTGAGTGTTCCCCTCTCCGGGACCCCCGGCATGTCACTAATCCACTAATCAACACATGCCTGGATCCTCACCATATACAGCAGAGTATACTGATGTCATCAATCTGCTGCAGGCAGGAGGAAGCCTGTCCTCAGTCTCCTCTGCCATAGTGATTAGACTGCAACAAAACTACAATGTGATGCAATGCTCGTGTGTAGCTATGTAAAGTCTGCCTGAATAAATCTTAGACATAACACAATATAAAGCAACAATATCATTTTTCCAAAAACACTTTTTTTTTTTTTTTTTTTCATAAAAAATCCATCCCTGAGCTACAATCGGTGAATTTACCTAGGCTAGTAAATGTCATCAATCTGCTGCAGGTAGGAAGAGGCAAGAGTCTCCCCTCCCCCAGTGATCAGACTGTACATTGTAACTCTCTTGTAGAAGGAGAAGGAAGCCAAGGATGGAGGTCAGGATTAGGGGGGGAGGGGACGAGTGAGCCCCCCCTCCTTCCTGAACCATACCAGGCCACATGCCCTCAACATGAGGGGGTGGGTGCTTTGGGGCAGGGAGGGCTCTGCGCCCCCCCCACCTCACCCCCACCCCAAAGCACCTTGTCCCCATGTTGATGGGGACAATGGCCTCTTCCTGACAACCCTGGCCGTTGGTTGTCGGGGTCTGTGGGTGCGGGGCTTATCGGAATTTGGAAGCCCCCTTTAACAAGGGGGGGCCCCCAGATCTCGACCCCCCCCCCCCCATGTGAATGGGCATCAGGTACATTGTACCCCTACCCATTCACCAAAAAAGTGCCAAAAAGTAAAAACCAGAGACAGTTTTTGACAATTCCTTTTAAAAAAGAAAGTGTCCCACAATGTCCATCCATCTTTAATCACGCCGCCTGACAGACCCTAGATATAGAAAAAAAAAAAACTCCGCCTCCATGGGAGGCCTCCTTACTGCTGTCTTTTGGCTTTGACAGCTGTTATATAGGCAAGGGCACACGTGACGACAGAAGGGGGCGGGTCACTCGGTTACGTCACTGGTTGGCCTCGCCCTTGCCTATATAACAGCTGTCAAAGCCAAAAGACATCAGTTGCCGGGAGGGCCTCCTATGGAGGTCGAGTTTTTTTTTTTTAATTTTTCGGGTCCGTCAGGCGGCGTGATTGACGATGGATGGACGTTGCGGGACACTTTTTTTTTAGTTTTTTTTTTTTAGTTTTTTAATAAAGGAATTGCCATAGACTGTCTGTCTGTTGTAGTTTTTACTTGACACTTTTTTTGATAAATGGGTAGGGATACAATGTACCCAATACCCATTCACATATGGGGGGGGGGGGGGGCGAGATCTGTTAAAGGGGGCTTCCAGATTCTGATAAGCCCCCCCGCCTGCAGAGCCCAACAGCCAATGGCCAGGGTTGTTGGGAAAGAGGCCCTTGTTCCCATCAACATGGGAACAAGGTGCTTTGGGGGGCAAGCAGCCTGGTATGGTTCAGGAGAAGGGGGGGTTCCCACCCTTAACTGGCCTGCCAGTCTGCATGCTCGGATAAGGGCCTGGTATGGATTTTTTTTTTTGGGGGGGGGGGAAGAGTCGCACGCTGTTTGTGTGTGTGTTTGTTTTTTTTTTTCTTAATTTTGTCATAGGGTTCCCCTTTAACCACTTCAATACACTGTATTATATGCTCTGCACTGCACTATATACCCTGCACTGTATTACATATACTACACTGACTGCACTATATACCCTGCACTGTATTACATATACTACACTGACTGCACTATATACCCTGCACTGTATTACATATACTACACTGACTGCACTATATACCCTGCACTGTATTACATATACTACACTGACTGCACTATATACCCTGCACTGTATTACATATACTACACTGACTGCACTATATACCCTGCACTGTATTACATATACTACACTGACTGCACTATATACCCTGCACTGTATTACATATACTACACTGACTGCACTATATACCCTGCACTGTATTACATATACTACACTGACTGCACTATATATCCTGCACTGTATTACATATACTACACTGACTGCACTATATACCCTGCACTGTATTACATATACTACACTGACTGCACTATATATCCTGCACTGTATTACATATACTACACTGACTGCACTATATACCCTGCACTGTATTACATATACTACACTGACTGCACTATATACTTTGAACGGTATTATATATATTCACTACACTGACTGACTGCACACTACACTAACTACCTGCCTAATCTTTATTCATTCACTATATACAGCCGCCATGTAAGCAGCAGCCTTATAAAGTGTGGGGCCTGGACTTGGCCCCTGAGCCATGATTGGCCAAAGGCACCCTGCCTTTGGCCAGTCATGGCTCTCACAGCACATTGTGCTGTGATAGGCAAAAGCATGCAGGTCAGGTATATGCTTTGGCCAATCAACAGCTGTCAATGAGCTGCGATCTCACAGTGCATTATGGGGCGCTCCTTACACTTCATTTTCCTTCCACTTTGTGTTGGTCTATCACATAAAATCCCAATAAAATACATTTATGTTTTTGGTTGTAACATAACAAATGTGGGAAATTTCAAGGGGTATGAATACTTTTTCAAGGCACTGTAGATTATTTGGGGCTTTATAAGTAAAAGAGTCTCCTCCATTTAATGGGCAGCCAGTTTATGAAGTGAAGAGCGGGGGTGATGTGAAGTGCCGGGGTTGGTGGCTGAGAAGGTTCTGTCAGATGCGTATCTATACTGAATACTTTTTCAAGGCACTGTAGGTCCGGTTTAATTCTCCTAGGGAACAGTTGACATTTGGTGTTTTCAGTGCAGCCTCTGATTGGTTCCTTTTTGTCTTGTGCTCCCCCAGGACATCCTAGAAGGAGGGAATCTTAGAGGGCCTCTGCAGGAGCTGCACCAGATGATCCTGACCCCCATCAAAGCGTTCTCCTCCCAGAACAACAATACCGAAGACCACAGCCGGGAGTCCGAGTCCCAGCCGTCCTTGGAGGGTCAGGGGTCGGAAAACAAAGACTCCGCCTCTGGCGGCATGCAGCAGCATCACATGGGCAACTGTGAGGGGGAGAGCGGGAGCACCCCATTACCAGAGGGCGACCTTCCAAGCCAGTTCACCAGAGTCATGGGGAAAGGTAAGTACCGTGCATTGTTTATTTCATCCATTTTTGGGGTTGTGGTGTTTTTTTTTTATTTATTTTTTTTATATACATTTTTTACTTTCTTGTGTATATAAAAGGTGGCATGAAACATCAAATGACCTGCAAGAAAAATATAGAGCAGATCGGGACAAATTTTACCCAAATTTTGGGGCCTATAAATATACCCTTTACTTGCCATGTATACCACCTCCTTCAGCAAAAAATCCTCTTCAGCCCAGCGACGCCCTCACACTGAGCCCTCGGGGGCTGGCATGGGGGCTGTCTCCGGAAACCGCTCCACCATGAGGACATAGTTGTCTGCGAGGGCTCTGCCTCGGAGGGGTGAGGACTCTTGAGGGCCCCTCGGTTAGGTCAGGAGGAGTTGGGGTGTGAATTAGAGAAGACCCTGTCCCAATACTAAATGTGTTAGATCAATCCGTATTTCTGCTGCCCCTGACCACCAATGATTTGGGGGGGGGGTAATTTTTATTTCTAGTACTTTGCTTCAGTGGATGACTTTTAAAGGCTTAGCACTTTTTAACCCCCTTAATACCAGCATGTTTCTTATTTTCCTAAAAATTGTGGCAAAAAATGGTGTTTACTTTTCAAAACTGAGTCATTTTGGGGGCATTTGTACTGTGCAGACATTATTTTTACGACAGAAAAACGTATACATATTTTTTTAATTTTTTTACATAGTAATACATTTTAAATAAAATTGTTAATGTCACCAGAAGAAATATCGAAGTTTTAAAATAATTATATAAAATCTATTTGGGTACAATGTTGCACGATTAAGCAATTGTCAAAGTATCACAGCAGGTTAGTACTCAAATGGTTAATCATGGGGAGTCTTGTTTGAGCGTTAGCATTGGAATGTAGAAGAGGAGGGTACAGAAAAGTCAGCTGAGGGAAGGCATCCAATCAGCAGAAGACATTAGTCAGAACCTCTGTGGCAGGGGCTGTCCCCAGGCACCTCGGGGGCGGAGTCTGTCCTCAGCAGTGATATGCTAGGAAGGCGGAGAAGGTGTATAGGCAGCAGAGGCATGGACCCCCAAATACATGTCTGACAGAAGTGTTTGTTTTTCCAGAAATAATTGGCTGCGTTTGAATGGGATCGTTCTTACCGTCTTCCTTCTTTAATCGTGCTTGACACACCCTATTGGTTATGAGGAATGGGGCAATTTTCTCAGCATGTGACAATAAGTGATTAAGTAAATTGCAGTCATTGGAGACGGACCATTTCATCCCATTAGACTCCAGTTTGTCACTTTATTTTCCTTCATTTCAGTCTGTACGCAGCTTCTGGTCTCCAGGCCGGATGAAGAGAACATCAGCTCCTACCTGCAACTCATCGACAAATGCCTTATTCATGACGTAAGTCCGACGCACAGCCGATGGTCAGAGCACCAAAACTGCCCTATTGTAACGTGCTGCCCACCCAGCATCATGCAAAACATTCACTCTGCAGAGCCTTCCACATCCATGATGGCGCCCGACCTGGAAATGTCTCCCAACAATAATGGAAATTATTTTCTCTCTCGCTCTCTCGCTCTCTTGCGCTCTCTCTCTCTCTCTCTCTCTCGCTCGTTCGCTCTCTCTCTCGCGCTCTCTCTCTCGCGCTCTCTCTCTCGCGCTCTCTCTCTTGCGCTCTCTCTCTCTCTCTCTCTCTCGCGCTCTCTCTCTCAGCGCTCTCTCTCTCGCGCTCTCTCGCGCTCTCTCTCTCGCGCTCTCTCGCGCTCTCTCTCTCGCGCTCTCTCTCTCGCGCTCTCTCTCTCGCGCTCTCTCTCTCGCGCTCTCTCTCTCGCGCTCTCTCTCTCGCGCTCTCTCTCTCGCTCTCTCTCTCGCTCTCTCTCTCGCTCTCTCTCTCGCTCTCTCTCTCGCTCTCTCTCGCTCTCCGCTCTCTCTCGCTCTCTCGCGCGCTCTCTCTCTCGCTCTCTCTCGCTCTCGCTCGCTCTCGCTCTCTTGCGCTCTCTCTCTCGCGCTCTCTCTCTCGCGCTCTCTCTCTCGCGCTCTCTCTCTCGCGCTCTCTCTCTCGCGCTCTCTCTCTCGCGCTCTCTCTCTCGCGCTCTCTCTCTCGCGCTCTCTCTCTCTCTCTCTCTCTCGCGCTCTCTCTCTCTCTCTCTCTCTCGCGCTCTCTCTCGCTCTCGCTCTCTCGCTCTCGCTCTCGCGCTCTCTCTCGCTCTCGCTCTCGCGCTCTCTCTCGCTCTCGCTCTCGCGCTCTCTCTCGCTCTCGCTCTCTCGCTCTCGCTCTCTCGCTCTCGCTCTCTCGCTCTCGCTCTCTCGCTCTCTCGCTCTCTCGCTCTCTCTCTCGCTCTCTCGCTCTCTCTCTCTCTCTCTCTCGCTCTCTCTCTCGCGCGCTCTCTCTCGCTCTCTCGCTCTCTCGCTCTCTCTCGCTCTCTCGCTCTCTCGCTCTCTCGCTCTCCTCGCTCTCTCGCTCTCTCGCTCTCTCGCTCTCTCGCTCTCTCGCTCTCTCTCTCTCTCTCTCTCTCTCGCTCCTCCTCTCTCTGCCGCCCCCCATATTAATTTCACCATCTATCTTATCTCTGTCCGCATCCATATACCTGTCAGTCTATAATGCAGACCTATATGATCGACCTCTTTTGGATCCATGGTATTGTGTGTGTGATATGTTTGGATACATTGTTGCACGGTGTTGCGGTTTCTTGGCGCCTTTCCTCATCTGTCATGTCTTTGCACGCAGGCCTTCACGGAGACCCAGAAGAAGAGACTGTTGTCATGGAAACAGCAGGTCAGAAGCTGTACAGGTCTTTTCCACGGAAAACCCTCCTGGATGTTGCTGGGTACCGGCAGCAGAGAAAGTAGGTTGGCTTCTGATGTCCCTGTTGCGCTCGTTACCTTAGTGACTGCAATTCCTCCGCTCATCGGGAAAACCCGCTTCTGTCTGCAGGGCCGCCGCCACCACCACTTCTTCAATTCTCCCAGTGTAGAGATTACCCCGGGGGGGCTGGACAAATATTACCCCCCACCCCCAAAAAAAAAGAGAAACGTGTCAAAATAGTGCAGATTGATCGATTTTTAATAAAAATTCAGACATTGATGGATCGTTCTAGAAGGGGGGTGGGGGAGGTGGGGGATTCCATGTGCCGACGCTGGACATTGAATTGCCTGATCTGTATTGATGGAATCGGGCGTCAACCCAATCACTAAAATCTCATAGAAGCTTTAACCTGTTCATGTCATTTTTAAAAGTTGTTTTTATTATTTCTAAAGCTGAACTCCAGGCAAACGGCTGAATACAGAACAGTCCATCCAGTCCTGAGATTTACACTGCTCTGCCACACAGCACAGCCCTGTCTGGCAGAGGAGGAGACCTGATTATTCTGCAGTTCAGTAACGCCGGTCTTGTCCCCCCCCCCCCCCCCCCCCAGCTTGTTATTGGACAGTGAAATTAGAATCTCTGTGTTGCTCTCTCCTCCAATCAGAAAGCCCCCTCACACTGCGTCACATCTAATTGGCTCCTTCTGCTTCTCCCTCCCCCTCTTTGAGCTGTACAAGGAGTTTGTTAGTTTTATACGAGTCCGAGTTCAGGAACTTCTCTCGTTACATTAAAAATTACATTTAAGGCTCATTTACACTTTGCTGCGACTTTAACGCACAATAAAGCGCCCAACGCTTCAGCGTGCTTTTATGTGTTTTTGATGCTTTTTTTGAAGCTTTAATGAAGTTTAGCAAATGGCCCTTGTGTGCTGATTTTCTGTTTTGTTTTAAAGCAGATCAATAGAAACCCAGCCCAGCAGACCCCTCATTCAGCAGACACCCAACTTTGCTGCTGATTCTACCCCCCCCCCCCCCTGCGCTCAATAGTAACCACGCAGCTCTGCTGATCCCCATGCACAGTAGTGCCCCCAGCTTTGCCGATCTCCCCCCCCCCCCCGCTCAGCAGTGCCCCCAGCTTTGCCGATTCCCCCCCCCCCCCGCTCAGCAGTGCCCCCAGCTTTGCCGATTCCCCCCCCCCGCTCAGCAGTGCCCCAGCTTTGCCCACCCCCCCAGTGCCCCCAGCTTTGCCCCCCCCCCCCCCCGCTCAGCAGTGCCCCCAGCTTTGCCGACCCCCCCCCCCCCCCCCCGCTCAGCAGTACCCCCAGCTTTGCCGACCCCCCCCCCAGTGCCCCCAGCTTTGCCCACCCCCCCCAGTGCCCCCAGCCTTGCCGAACCCCACCCCCCCACCCCCCGCTCAGCAGTGCCCCCAGCTTTGCCGATCCCCCCGCTAAGTAGGAGCCCTCATTTCTGCTGATCACCCCGCTCAGTTGTAATCCCCATCTCTGCTGATCCCCGTTCAGTACTAACCTTCAGCTCTGCTGAAGCTTTGCTCCTCCACCCTCACTGATCCCCGCTCACCTCCCACTATATTGCTCCCACGCTGTTCACCACATGTGACATTGCTAGTTTCTCCTGCTCCGGTCCCCCAGCTCTGCACACCACACCACGGGGGCCGTCTGCTAGTTGCTCCTCTCCAGTCTGGACCCCTCCCTCCCCTCCCTCCCCTCCCCTCCCTTCCTCCCTCCCAAGAAAGTGACATGGGGGGATCATTTTAAAAAGTGTCTCCAATGCCACATTTTGAATCAAGTGTAACTGAGCCCTTAATGATGACAGAGCTGAACTCATTTATGTCTTTTGTTTGCCTGGAGATCCACTTTAATAAAAACTGGTGATCCTGCCATGAAGGACCTTGTTAGGCACTTCCTTTTATAAGGTGACAACATTCTGTCCCCATTTTCCAAATCTGCTCCTGTAGATGTAAACCCCAACTGAACAACATTTAGTTTCCAAGCATTGTGGCACATTTAAAAAAGTCCTTTCCATTCTTTGCTGATCTCTTGCAGCCTCTTTGCGGACACATCCTGTCTATATACACTTCAGCAATGGCTGCTTGCCATTTCTACGGGCGGCTTTTTCTGATGGTGACAGTGGAGTGTTTCTCTCTAATCTGCATTCACACATCTGGTTGTAGTTGCCATCATAAGTGTGTCAGGGTGACAAGGCGGGCGCACAACTGGAAACAAACAGAACGTTGTCGCCCTATAACAGGAAGTGGCTGAACCAGGACCTCCATGGCGGGATCACCAGGAATGATTTGTAATGAAAGCTGCAGATTATTGGCCCTTGGCTGAATGTTGCCCAGAGAAGCATTTCCCTGTGTTTGCTCTATGACAGGTGCACTTTAACATTTGACACATTGTATCCTTCTCTCAGTGTTGGTGCTAATGGACCAGTGCTGATCTCTTTTTCGGCAGCCGTGGGTTTGGACAGTCGAATTCGCTGCCTACAGCTGGATCTGTAGGGGCCGCCATCACCAGGAGAAACCCGCGGCAGTTCCCAATCCCGTCCCGCAACCTGCCCAGCTCACGGCTTGGATTACTGGGACCGAGCGGCCTGCTGGGGGCGACGCAGAGGGCGGCGTCCAGCAACCCGGCATTGCTGAAACAAGGCAGGCAGGTGGGTCCGGAGCTCCTTTCTGTGTGTGTGTATGTATATAATAGTGTATATGTATGTATGTATATAATAGTGTGTATGTATGTAATATTGTACGTCTGTCTGTCTATCTATAGCATTTCTCTTCTTTATTGATCTGCAATATTCAGTGAGGGGGAAATAAAGTATTTGATTGGTTGCTGATTTTGTACATTTGCCCACTGACAAAGAAACAATCAGTCTATAATTTTATTGTCGGTTTATAATAACAGTGAGAGACAGAATAACAACAAAAATATCCAGAAAGACGCATTTCAAAAAAGTTATAAATTGATTTGCATTTTAATAAGTGAAATAAGTATTTGATCCCCGATCAATCAGCAAGATTTCTGGCTCCCAGGTGTCTTCTATACAGGTAATGAGCTGAGCTTAGGAGCACTCTCTTAAAGGGAGTGCTCCTAATCTCAGCTTGTTGCTGGTATAAAAGACACCTGTCCACAGAAGCAATCAATCAGATTCCAATCTCACCACCATGGCCAAGACCAAAGAGCTGTCCAAGGATGTCGGGGACAAGATTGTAGATCTACACAAGGCTGGAATGGGCTACAAGACCATCGCCAAGCAGCTTGGTGAGAAGGTGACAACAGTTGGTGGGATTATTCACAAATGGAAGAAACACAAAATAACTGTCGATCTCCCTCGGTATGGGGCTCTATATAAGATCTCACCTGGTGGAGGTTCAATGATCATGAGAACGGTGAGGAATCAGCCCAGAACTACACGGGAGAATCTTGTCAATGATCTCAGCTGGGACCATAGTCACCAAGAAAACAATCGGTAACACACTACACTGTGAAGGACCGAAATCCTAGAAAGCCCGCAAGGTCCCCCTGCTCAGGAAATCACATGTACAGGTCCGTCTGAAGATTACTAATGAACATCTGAATGATTCAGAGGAGAACTGGGGGAAAGTGTTGTGGTCAGATGAGACCAAAATCGAGATCTTTGGCATCAACTCAACTCGCCGTGTTTGGAGGAGGAGGAATGCTGCCTATGACCCCAAGAACACCATCCCCCACCGTCATACATGGAGGTCCTATGACCCCAAGAACACCATCCCCCACCATCATACATGGAGGTCCTATGACCCAAGAACACCATCCCCCACCACCATACATGGAGGTCTTATGACCCCAAGAACACCATCCCCCACTGTCATACATGGAGGTCCTATGACCCCAAGAACACCATCCCCCCCACCGTCATACATGGAGGTCTTATGACCCCAAGAACACCATCCCCCACCGTCATACATGGAGGTCCTATGACCCCAAAAACACCATCCCCCACCGTCATACATGGAGGTCCTATGGCCCCAAGAACACCATCCCCCCCCACCGTCATATATGGAGGTCCTATGACCCCAAGAACACCACCCCCCACCGTCATACATGGAGGTCTTATGACCCCAAGAACACCATCCCCCCCCACCTTCATACATGGAGGTCTTATGACCCCAAGAACACCATCCCCCCCACCATCATACATGGAGGTCCTATGACCCCAAGAACACCATCCCCCATCGTCACACATGGAGGTGGAAACATTATGCTTTGGGGGTGGTGTTCTGCTAAGGGCACAGGACAACTTCACCGCATCAAAAGGGAAGATGGACGGGGCCATGTACCATCAAATATTGGATGAGAACCTCTTTCCCTCAGCCAGGGCTTTGAAAATGGGTCGTGGATGGGTCTTCCAGCATGAAAATGACTTAAAACACACAGCCAAGGCCACAAAGGAGTGGCTCAAGAAGAAGCACATTAAGGTCCTGGAGTGGCCTAGCCGTCTCCAGATCTTAATACCCATAGAAAATATGTGGAGGGAGCTGAAGGTTCGAGTTACAAAACGTCATCCTGGAAACCTTAATGACTTGGAGAAGATCTGCAAGAGGACAAAAAATCCCCCCTGAGAGGCCAACTCCAAGAAACGTCTTACCTCTGTGATCGCCAACAAGAGTTTCTCCACCAACTACGAAGTCATGTTTGTGAAGGGTTCAAATACTTATTTCACTCATTAAAATGCAAATCGGTGTAAATCGGTGTAGAACTTTTTTTGAAATGCGATGTTTCTGGATATTTGTTATTCTGTCTCTTGCTCTAAAAAAAAAAAACGACCATTTAAAATTATAGACTGATCATTTCTTTGTCAGTGGGGCAATCGTACAAAATCAGCAGCCGATCAATACTTTTTTCCTTCGCTGTAAATAACGGTGTTGGGAGGTGTTTTGGAGGGGGAGGTATCCTTTGAAGATGTCTCCTACACATAATTGGGTTGGATTGGATTGGTCGGGTGAGGGGCATCTGATGCCCCTGATTGTTCTTCTTTTTTTTTTTTTTTTTTTTTTTTTTTTTTTGCAGACGGGTCGGGCATCGCGTGTGCTGTACACATAGTATTGTACGGCGTGTTTCCACCATTGTAAACAAACCTCCAGAAGATTAAAACTTTAAACCGGGACTACATAACACGTGCTACCAAAAATAACCCCCCTCCCCCCTCCCCGTACGCAGAGAGCTTTTAGCCGTGTGCTATTTTTTCCCCAGGCCTGGAGCTTTTTAAAGAACTGAAAAAAATAGTTCAGCAGTGAAAAGACGTCCGGCATTTCCTGTGTTCCCGGCTGAGCAGAGAGGTACTGGAAGGGAGGCGAGGAGAGCGACCCACAGCGCAGGAAAAGCCTCCGAATCCCACCCGCCTTCACCTCTGATCTGTGTTTTTTTTTGTTTTGTTTTGTTTTTTAATATACATCTTCCTTTTTTTATAATTTTTTAGTTTGCAAAGCTTTGTATTTGCACCGACAGATGTGTGCGTGCACAGCCCATGAGCAGAGAAAATGGCCTCTGGAGTTAGTGCCTCGAAAAAGTATTCATACCCCCTTGAAATTTCGACATTTTGTCATGTTACAACCAAAAACGTAAATGTATTTTATTGGGATTTTATGTGATAGACCAACACAAAGTGGCACATAATTGTGAAGTGGAAGGAAAATGATACAAATAATCATGTGAAAAGTGTGGGGGGACATTTGTATTCAGCCCCCTTTACTCTGATACCCCTAAAAAAAAAAAAAAACTAGTGGAGCCAATTGCCTTCAGAAGTCTCCTAATTAGTAAATAGAGTCCACCTGTGTGTCATGTAATCTCAGTATAAATACAGCTGTTCTGTGAAGCCCTCAGAGATTTGTTGGAGAACCTTAGTGAACAAACAGCATCATGAAGGCCAAGGAACACACCTGACAGGTCAGGGATAAAGTTGTGGAGAAGTATAAAGCAGGGTTAGGTTATAAAAAAATCTCCCAAGCTTTGAAGATCTCACGGAGCTCTGTTCAATCCATCATCGGAAAATGGAAAGAGTATGGCACAACTGCAAACCTACCAAGACATGGCCGTCCACCTAAACTGACCGGCCGGGCAAGGAGAGCATTCATCAGAGAAGAGGCTTTTAGTTCCTACTGTTTCATCAGACTGACCAACTGACCTATACTCTTGAGACAGGTCTCGCTCGCTTGCCCCCACACTCCTCCCCAGTTTTGGGAAATATCCACTTGGTGTGACTCCTTGTAAGACACGCATGGACGATTAACCCCCCCTTTTCCCCTGCTGACGTGGTGGACGGCCGGGGACTCCTGTCGGGACCCGGTGGGGGAGACGTCGGAGAACTATAAGCTCAGGAGAAACTGCTCAAACACAATGTGATTGAGTCTAACAGTTTAAAGGTGGTACACTGCTGGAGTAGTATGGTGATATTAGAACACTCATCTTCCTTGGAACAACCGTGAGGACCGCACCAAGCAGAGGATTGGGAGCAGCTGTTGGAGTGAACAACACTCGCCCTAAAGCACCCACTTTTGTCGCTCGGTACCCCTGCAGGGATGATTAATTCTGGTGAGTGGGGCAGCACTGGGGGGTGAGCACTTCAAGTCACTTTATGAAAAATCGCACAGAAGTCACTGCGGTGTACCCTCCAGGGTGAAATAAACAGCATTTAAGCCGAACTTTGCTCTCCCCACCTGGTTTACAATATTCTCCTCTGCATGGAATATATATAAACTTTTCATGTAATTAACCATATTGCTTGGCATTATAGATAGGAAAATTGATAGATAGGAAATTGGAATTAATTGTATATTTATTTATATATTTTTTTAATTTTACTTATGCACAGGCAGGGTTTCCACTGAATTTTTAGTCTATCATAAATCAGGACACTTCACGTCTTTCAAGTGCCACACTGTCCCAATATTTTTGAACATTTGAGTCAAACAATACGGTTTTTATTTTATATATATATATATATATATATATATATATATATATATATATATATATATATATATATATATATATATATATATATATATATATATATATATATATATATATATATATATATATATATATATATATAGAGAGAGAGAGAGAGAGATGATAGGATAACACCGATATTACACTGGTAATAAATTTCACATTTTCTCCCCTATTATCTAATAAAAAATTCTTTTGGGGGCCATCTTGTCCCAATACTTTTGAACATTGGAGCTAAATTCCACATTTTGCACTGCTTTTTTGCACAGCTCACTATAATTAACTTTCTTCACGTATTTATTAGAATCCATATTGGTTAACACCTCCACCCCGCCGAAGGGATGCACTTTATTTATTTAGTAGTTTTTTAAGCAATGGTATTTTTTGAAAAATTTTGGCCACCTTTAAATATATGATCCATCCCGTTTTAGACTGCATTATTTTTTAACAGTGGTGGAGCTTTTATGTATCATAGTCACCTGTATTTAGGTGTGAATCCTGTGACAATTTTGCCTGGCACGCAATAATACTATTAAGGGCAGCGCCGTTTCCACTCTCATCTGGTTTATTTATTCATCAGAGAAGAGCCAAGAGGTCCATGGTAACTCTGGAGGAGCTGCAGAGATCCACAGCTCAGGTGGGAGAATCTGTCCACAGGACAACTATTAGTCGTGTTCTCCACAAATCTGCCCTCTATGGAAGAGTGACAAGAAGAAAGACATTGGTGAAAGAAAGTCATAAGAAGTCCTGTTTGTAGTTTGTGAGAAGCCATGTGGAGGACACAGCAAACATGTGGAAGAAGGTGATCTGGTCAGATGAGACCAAAATTCAACTTTATGGCCTAAAAGTAAAACGCTATGTGTGGGGGAAACTAACACTGCACATCACCCTGAACACACCATCCCCACCGTGAAACATGGTGGTGGCAGCATCATGTGGTGGGGATGCTTTTCTTCAGCAGGGACAGGGAAGCTGGTCAGAGTTGATGGGAGGATGGATGGAGACAAATACAGGACAATCTTAGAAGAAAACCTGTTAGAGTCTCCAAAAGACTTGAGACTGTGGCGGAGGTTCACCTTCCAGCAGGACAACGACCCGAAACATCCAGCCAGAGCTACAATGGAATGGTTTAGATCAAAACATATTCATGTGTTAGAATGGCCCAGTCACAGTCCAGACCTAAATCACATTGAGAATCTGTGGCCAGACTCAAATTGCTGTTCAGAAGCTCTCCATCCAATCTGACAGAGCTTGAGATATTTTACAAAGAAGAATGGGCAGAAATGTCCTCTCTAGATGTGCAAAGCTGGTAGAGACATCCCCAAAAAGACTTGTAGAGAAAGGGGGTTCTACAAAGTACTGACTCCGGGGGGGGGGGCTGAATACAGTGGTGCCCGGCCCTCTTCATAGTGCTGGATGTCACTGCGGTCGTTAATGGTCTTTTCTTCAGTCATGCCCGGTCCCTTTCACAGCGTCCCCATGATGGTTGGTGGTGCAAAGTGGGAGTGTGTTTGTTGGTTGGCTTAATGAGGGGGTTTTTATGGTCAAATGATTAATGAAATGTTTTTTGTGAGTCGGGTTTAATAATGATTTCGGTTTTCTTATCAGAATTTGTGGTTCGCCAACCCGGGAGGAAGCAACAGCATGCCGAGCCGATCCCACAGCTCTGTACAGAGAACCCGATCACTGCCCGTCCACACCTCCCCACAGACCATGCTCATGTTTCAACAGCCAGGTAAGACCTCCGCTGATAACCTGTACAATGCTTCACATTCCAGCTGAAAGGAGAAATCGGGCTTGCAGTGGGAGCGGATGGACGGGGAGTGGGGAGGTCACTGTGGGCCAATTGGAAAGGGATATTTTAGCATGGCTGTAGCCAAAGTGGACATGTTTAGCAGAAAGAAGTGGTGGTAGTCCTCTCCCTCATTGCCCTATGCCAGTGATGGGGAACCTTGGCACCCCAGATGTTTTGAAACTACTTTTCCCATGATGCTCATCTACACTGCAGAGTGCATGAGCATCATGGGAAATGTAGTTCCAAAACATCTGGGGTGCCAAGGTTCGCCATCCCTGCCCTATGCAGTCATATAGAACTGAAGCTTTTATTACAGAACCAACGCGTTTTTGGGGCCAGAATGTGCCCCTTCATCAGGGCCTGGTATGTACTGGTCGAGGTTTATGTGGGCTTTGAACCAACTCCCGACAGATGCTGTTCTAGAGGATTTCTAGTTGTATTGAGATTAGGTGTGCGGATTCTGGGCTGGCGGCTTCACCATGTCAAAGGATATTCAGTATCTCTCCTAGCATTAAACCCAAAAATATGCACCATCTCCTAGTCCTAACCCCCAAGGCTATTCATCTTCTAACCACAAGTATATCCATCATCTCCTAACCCCAAGGATATCCGCCATCTCCTAGCCCTAACCCCAAGGATATCCGCCATCTCCTAGCCCTAACCCCCCAAGGATATCCGCCATCTCCTAGCCCTAACCCCCAAGGATATCCGCCATCTCCTAGCCCTAACCCCCAAGGATATCCACCATCTCCTAGCCCTAACCCCCAAGGATATCCACCATTTCCTAGCCCTAACCCCCCAAGGATATCCACCATCTCCTAGCCCTAACCCCCCAAGGATATCCACCATCTCCTAGCCCTAACCCCCCAAGGATATCCACCATCTCCTAGCCCTAACCCCCCAAGGATATCCACCATCTCCTAGCCCTAACCCCCCAAGGATATCCACCATCTCCTAGCCCTAACCCCCCAAGGATATCCACCATCTCCTAGCCCTAACCCCCCAAGGATATCCACCATCTCCTAGCCCTAACCCCCCAAGGATATCCACCATCTCCTAGCCCTAACCCCCCAAGGATATCCACCATCTCCTAGCCCTAACCCCCCAAGGATATCCACCATCTCCTAGCCCTAACCCCCCAAGGATATCCACCATCTTCTAGCCCTAACCCCCAAGGATATCCACCATCTCCTGGATTGCCACTATCTACTTGGTTTGTTAAAGAGAAACTTTAAGAGAAAAGCACCACACTGGAAATTGACTATCTAGACACAAATTGTATCCGATATAAGGTTTTATTATAGATCCAATGCATTTTGGGGGTGAAATGATGCCCCTCATCCTTCCCTTTCCTTGGGGCCTTTTGTATATTGAACTGAATGAGGTATATGGGCTCTTAGCACTTGGCTGGTTTAGAAGCACCATGTCTGTCAGTGGCTGGTTCAAAAACTGCATATAACTCAGTCCAGTATACACTGGACCCTGAAACATGTTGGCTCTGTGGTAAAATATTTTTCCTCATTTTGGAATAAAGTTGTGTCTGGACAGTCAACTTGTAGTGTGGCACATAAGTCTTCTACCTTCTCTGTAACAAAGGCGACAGGGGCTGTGGTTGGGGTTAGGAGGCGGCGGCTGTGGTTGGGGTTAGGAGGCGGCGGCTGTGGTTGGGGTTAGGAGGCGGCGGCTGTGGTTGGGGTTAGGAGGCGGCGGCTGTGGTTGGGGTTAGGAGGCGGCGGCTGTGGTTGGGGTTAGGAGGCGGCGGCTGTGGTTGGGGTTAGGAGGCGGCGGCGGCCGACGTTGGGGTTAGGAGGCGGCGGCCGTCGTTGGGGTTAGGAGGCAGCGGCCGTCGTTGGGGTTAGGAGGCGGCGGCCGTCGTTGGGGTTAGGAGGCGGCGGCCGTCGTTGGGGTTAGGAGGCGGCGGATGTCGTTGGGGTTATGAGGCGGCGGCCGTCGTTGGGGTTAGGAGGCGGCGGCCGTCGTTGGGGTTAGGAGGCGGCGGCCGTCGTTGGGGTTAGGAGGCGGCGGCCGTCGTTGGGGTTAGGAGGCGGCGGATGTCGTTGGGGTTAGGAGGCGGCGGCCGTCGTTGGGGTTAGGAGGCGGCGGCCGTCGTTGGGGTTAGGAGGCGGCGGCCGTCGTTGGGGTTAGGAGGCGGCGGCCGTCGTTGGGGTTAGGAGGCGGCGGCCGTCGTTGGGGTTAGGAGGCGGCGGCTGTCGTTAGGGAAGCTGCCGGCCCAGAATCCAGAAACCTCATCGAAATGCAATTACAACTCCTAAATGAAGATAATCCCAAGGCCCCAGTGCTATCTTTCAATATGTCTGCCTATAGCAAATGGGGGGCCCCAGCATTGCTCTATACACCAGTTGGCAATAACTTTATGACCACTGACAAGTGAAGTGAATAACACTGACATCTCATTACAATGGCATCTAAAAGTCAGTGGGATATATTAGGCAGCAAGTAAACATGTTGTCCCAGAAGTTAATGTGTTGAAAGCAGAAAAAATGGCAATCGTAGGATGTTGTGCATGGGGCTGTGTAGTTGCAAAGCAGACAGGGTGTCCATGCTGACCTTTGTCCACAGCCAAAAGCTTGTACAATGGGTACGTGAGTATGAGAACTAGAGCACAGAGCAATGGAAGAAGGTGGCCTGGTCTGAGGAATTACATATTTTCTTTTCCATCATGTGAATGGCCGGCTGTGGGTGTGTCACTTACCTGGGGAAGATGGCACCAGGATGCAGTATGGGAAGAAGACAAGCCGGCTGAGGCAGTGTGATGCTTTGGGCAATGTTCTGCTGGGAAACCTTGGCTCGTCCCATTCATGTGGATGATATTTGGCGTAGCGCCCTCCCCAACTAGGTGGTGACCCCCAGAGACAGGAAGGGCTGACATTCCTCCCCTGGGTGCAGGTTCCAGATTCCTACGCATGGTGGGTGTTGTGCAAGGTAAAAAGTTGGGCGCCAGTCACTTTTAAAAATGAACAAAAGAGTTTTATTTCTCAACGGGAATGGTGAGAGAGAGGGGTAGGGCACAGGACACCCTTGGGCAAATGCAATAGCGAATTGACAGACTCGGTAGACAAAAATAGAACTAGGCAGACGGCTATACAGAAAAAGGGGCTTTAAGCTGTATTCAGCAATCTGTTTCGTAGCAACTGCGGTCTACTATAGCAACCAGCTTAACTCAAGCTGCCCGCTGGATTCCTCAAGCTTAACGCACAGCTACCCACTGGATTCCTTGGATGAGTTCTCTCTTGAAGCTTTCCCAGCCACTTCAGTCCCCGTCTGATGGAGCGTGTCCTCTGGTACTCCTTCAAAACTCCATCCCTCTACACATGCCTCTGGGAACAAGAGTGGTTGACCCTCTGGCAACTTCTTCTCCCATGTCTCCCGGCAACAGGCCAGGCTCTTTCCAACAGAACCCCTGATACACGTGGTCTCAGGCCTACACCTCTAATGCTGCTCCACACACACCCACCCAGGCCGCTGCCCTGGTGGAAAAGAACCCCGATCATCTGACCACCTCCGATTAAAATACCCTCTTCCAGCAGCCTCAGTGGCCAAAGAAACTCCTATGGATTGGCTGAGAGAAGTATATACACTCATAACCTGAATCCACTGTAATTCATCATACTAATGCCAAAGGTAACAGTGCCATCTATTGACAAAAGGGAGAAACCACAGTTAAGCCCAAGCTTAGGAGAAACCCATTAGATCAAAGGCTACAAAATCAGCCAGGCTAGATACCACCTAGCACAACTAAATTTACTAGCAGCCCTGTTTAGGAGAAGGATGCTACACTGGTCACAATGTTTAGGTAGGTGGTATGTGTCAAGTCTACCCCTTCATGGAAACTGTATTCCCTGATGGCAGTGGCCTCTTTCAGAAGGATCAGGCGCCCTGCCACACTACAAAAATGGTTTGAGGAATACAAGTTTGAGATGTTGACTTGGCCTCCCAGATCTCATCCAATTGAGCATCGGTGGGATGTGCTGAAAAAAACAAGACCCACTCATGGAGCCCTACCTCCTAACTTACAGAACTTAAAGGATCTGCTACTGATGGCTTGGTTCCAGATACCACAGCGTACCTTCAGAGGTCTAGTGGAGTCCATGCCTAGACTGGTCAGGGCTGTTTTGGTGCCAAAGGGGGACCTACTCAATATTAGGTTTTCATAAAGTTATGGCTGATCAGTGTATGTATGTCTGCTTATAGGAAGTATGTCTCCAGTACTATTGATATATTTGTCCTGCATACTCATTCTGAGTCAGGAGGTATTGAAGCTGTTGGGTCAGAATGACTTACAAAGTTACATCTGGTTGAAAAAAGACACCAGTTCATCCAATTAAACTAACTGGACATCAGGTAGGGTAGGGAATGTAGATCACCCCTGGGTTTTTTTCTGTCATCTCATGTTCTGTTTGGGAGATTGACCGTCACTTCCTGTCCCACAATCGGTTTCTCGGTGTGCTTGGCCTCGGGTTGCACAGTTTTCCCAGGAATTTTTATTTATTTACATATTTTGCAAAGTTTCTTATCTTGCCAGTAAGAGCTCTTCCTGTTACAGGCTGGCAATGCCAAGCCATGTCGTCAGAATTAGCAGAA
Organism: Aquarana catesbeiana; assembly: GCF_042186555.1. NCBI lineage: Eukaryota > Metazoa > Chordata > Amphibia > Anura > Ranidae > Aquarana > Aquarana catesbeiana. The sequence continues at coordinate 4,345,270 of NC_133336.1, forward strand.
GTGTTGTCATCCTGTTGTGTGCGCTCTTTCAGTTGGCCATTGGGCTGTCTGAGATCTATCAAAGAAACAACCAAACCTTTAACCTGTGGCAAGTGCACGGCAGTATGATTTGCTTATTACTAAAGTAGAACCGCAACTTATGTTATGTCTTTTCTTTATTAGATTTTCAGGTACCAGCAACAGAGCCAGATATCAATAACCGGCTGGAATCGTTGTGTCTGAGTATGACGGAGCATGCCTTGGGTGGTAAGCATTTCAAACATAGCACAGCTAAAAATACCCAGGAGAGGACGAGCGTCTAGAGGAACGTCATTCATCCACAAAATGTCTGTTTTATGGCTGACGTAAATCACTGACAGCAAGGGGGGGGGGGAGAACTGCCAGAGGTTACTGACCCCCAATTGTATAGCAGAGAGTGGGGGAGACCCCCAATTGGATAGCAGAGAGTGGGGGAGACCCCCGATAACCTGTACAATTCCTCTCTCTCTCTCTCTCTCTCTCTCTCTCTCTCTCTCTCTCTCTCTCTCTCTCTCTCTCTCTCTCTCTCTCTCTCTCTCTCTCTCTCTCTCTCTCTCTCTCTCTCTCTCTCTCTCTCTTCCCCCCCCCCCCCCTTCCGCTGGTACATACCTGTTTTTGGTGTTATTTTTATTATGTATGCGCCTCAAACTTTTCTTAATTAAAAAAAAATGCTGCATTAACGCATGACCTGATATCTGGAGCTCAGCGTTGGTTGATTTTGTCGTGTTTAATGCTTACAGCTAGTATTTTGTGTTTCCTCTACAGATGGTGTAGACAAGACCTCTACAATCTAGGAGCAGAACATTATTTTGTGGCAGCGCTGGACGTAGCACACAGAACTGCTGGTCCGGTGTCTGGAATTGCTGACTTTCTCTCCTCCCCCAGATGTGCTAAACACAGTTTTGCCTTTTTGTTTTTGATTATTGTACCAAGAAGAGAAGAAAAATGGAAAACGCCTAAGCTGTGCTTGCAAAAAAATGTATATTGTTATTTTGTTATTTTATGGAGCGAAAAGTGAACTTTTTTCTTTTTTGACCGGTTTCCTGAATGAAAAGCTTTACGTTCGGAGCGGGAAACGCATGACTGGATGTGGACTGCCAGTGGGCACCGGCATGTCTGGCCCATTAACCGGGGATGAGACGTGACCAAATGATGGCATTAGGGGAGGTGAAAGGAGTTCTCCAGCAAGATGTTAGAATCTTGCAACTTGGGGAAGGAGGGTGGTTCTGGGGTGTTCAGCGCTTAAGATCAGAAAATTGCACAGGTGAGCCAAGGGCTGTGCTCGGTCCAGGACCCTTATCTGTTATCAGTCAAGCGTAAGAGGACCTCTTGTTAGAGCAGCTGTTGCCGAGGTAGCCTCTTAGAGCGGCTGCTGCCATGGATGCCTCTTAGAGCAGATGTTGCCATGAATGCTTCTTAGAGCGGATGCTGCCATGGTAGCTTCTTGGAGCGGATGCTGCCATGGTAGCTTCTTGGAGCGGATGCTGCCATGGTAGCTTCTTGGAGCGGCTGCTGCCATGAATGCCTCTTTGAGCGGATGCTGCCATGGATGCCTCTTTGAGCGGATGCTGCCATGGATGCCTCTTTGAGCGGATGCTGCCATGGATGCCTCTTTGAGCGGATGCTGCCATGGATGCCTCTTTGAGCGGATGCTGCCATGGATGCCTCTTTGAGCGGATGCTGCCATGGATGCCTCTTTGAGCGGATGCTGCCATGGATGCCTCTTTGAGCGGATGCTGCCATGGATGCCTCTTTGAGCGGATGCTGCCATGGTAGCCTCTTTGAGCGGATGCTGCCATGGTAGCCTCTTTGAGCGGATGCTGCCATGGTAGCCTCTTTGAGCGGATGCTGCCATGGTAGCCTCTTTGAGCGGATGCTGCCATGGTAGCCTCTTTGAGCGGATGCTGCCACGGTAGCCTCTTTGAGCGGCTGCTGCCACGGTAGCCTCTTTGAGCGGCTGCTGCCACGGTAGCCTCTTTGAGCGGCTGCTGCCACGGTAGCCTCTTTGAGCGGCTGCTGCCACGGTAGCCTCTTTGAGCGGCTGCTGCCACGGTAGCCTCTTTGAGCGGCTGCTGCCACGGTAGCCTCTTTGAGCGGCTGCTGCCACGGTAGCCTCTTTGAGCGGCTGCTGCCACGGTAGCCTCTTTGAGCGGCTGCTGCCACGGTAGCCTCTTTGAGCGGCTGCTGCCACGGTAGCCTCTTTGAGCGGCTGCTGCCACGGTAGCCTCTTTGAGCGGCTGTCTGCTCAGTTATTGGAGCAGATGCCACCACAGACACTGCTATGGGAGCCTCTTAGATCGGCTGCTGCCATGGATGCCTTAGAGCGGCTGCTGCCGTGAAAGCCTCTTACTACTACACTGCTACTAGAGTGATCTCCACTAGCTTCTGGGTCTATGCCAAGCAGCTGTCCTGCTGCATTCTATAAGCAGGAGGTGGCTGCTGCCATGGATGCCTCTTAGAGCGGATGCTGCCATGGATGCCTCTTAGAAAGGATGCTGCCATGGTAGCCTCTTAGGTTGGTAAAGCAGGTGCCACCATGCATGTCTGCTTTGTTATTGGAGCAGATGCCACCACAGACGCTGCCATGGGACCTCTTAGAGCAGATGCTGCCATGGGAGCCTGTTCGGTGGGTAAAGCAGGTGTCACCATGCATGTATACTCAGTTATTGGAGCAGATGCCGCCACAGACACCTTTTTCAGCTTCAGAAGTCTCTGTTGCAGCTCCTTCTCTAAAAGGCAACCCGCCCTTTTGTTGACTGATTTCGGGTAAGGATCAGACATTATTCGGCACACAACCCTTTGAAGTGTTGAGTCGGGATGGCAAATCTTTGTGCAGTAGGTGGAGTTAATAATTTTTTTTTTTTAACCTGGAGAACCTCCTTTTAACGCTTTTGGGGTTTTTTTTTGGTTTTAGTTGTGTTTAAGGTTTTTGTGCCATTTGACTTTCTTGTTTTCCCCTTTTAGTAAGAAATATTATGTTTACATAAAACAACTATTAAGGGTACATACATAATTAACTTCAGGTAAGCCTTCTGTATGTTGTAGAATTTTTTTGCTTTTTTTAATTATATTTCGATTTGTTGAATTGGCAACCGGTTTGCATTGTATTGAAACAGCCAAGATTACTTTTTTTGTGTTGCCCCAAATAGAAGGACTTAAATCGCAACTAAGAACTGCAAATCGCTCTTAAACTGTATTCTTGGGTTTGGCCTGATGTCTAGTTGACCGCTTCGGTCTCTCTCCATGGGGGGGGGGGTCATTGTCCAAAATGTTGGAGAAGGAGTTTTTATGGAAAGTCAAAGAACGTCAGAAGGAGGTGAAAATGGGAGGAAATGGGTTGGGGGTTGTAGTTGATTGTCAAGATTCAGAATAAGGTCCAAACTACCCCGGCATCTGACAAAAACTCACAAAAAAAGATGAATTCCAGGTATGTTTGTTTTTGCATAGTTACATTGTTCCATCTCATAACAACTATGTACAGTATATGTTATACCTGTGGAATCCCTCAAGGGGGTTGAAATCACTGTATAGACACCACTACTACACTGCTACTACAGTGATCTCCACTGGCTTCTGGGTCCCATGCCAAGCAGCTGTCCTGCTGCATTCTATACGCAGGAGGTTGGCCGCTGGGCACGGGCACCAGTCAGAAAATTACATAGTTATTCTGGTGGAAAAAAGACACAAGTCCATCCAGTTCATCCAATAGAGGAAAAAAAAATAGACACCCCTACCACACTCCTATTACACCACTACTACAGTTCTGAATCCCATGCTGCACAGGTGCTCTGCTACATATTGAACACAGGAGGTCGGCCATTGCCCACGGGTGGCATTCACTTTGCATTTTCTCAATGAATTCGAAGCATTCTCTGATTGGACAAGGTGGGCCAGTGGCATCACGCTCTCCTCCTCGTCCAATCAGAAAACACTTTGCATTCATTGAGAAAATGCAGTTCATTCTGTAGCACCTCATTGACACCCCAAAGACAGGATAGCACCCCCAGGGGCATTTTACCCCAGTCCATGGCTAAAATAGGGGGGGCCCACGAAAGGATAGTGTCGTTTTTTTAGAGTTTTCTTGCAGAACGGTTATGGAAGTGAGGCTTGGGGGTCCCAGATACTGTAGCACAGGGATATGCAATTAGCGGACCTCCAGCTGTTGCAGAACTACAAGGCCCATGAAGCATAGCAAGACTCTGACAGCCACAAGCATGACACCCAGAGGCAGAGGCATGATGGGACTTGTAGTTTTGCAACAGCTGGAGGTCCACTAATTGCATATCCCTGCCGTAGCAGGTCACTTGCAGACTCTCCAGATTGATGTCCAGCTTCGCAGGGTCAGAACCTTTAAGCCGACACGGCAGCACTGTGATCACGTTCCCAAATTTCAGTGCGTCGGCCAAATAAATGTCCTCAGGTCCTTCTTCCCAGCTCTCTCCAGCAAGGGGCCTCCTCCTTGGCACAGCTTCTTCCAGACCAGGCAGGACAGCTTCAGGACCACTTCAGCACACGTTCAGCCCCAAACCAGGCTATATTGGGCCCACTGGCAGAGCTTCAACCAGCAGCACCTCCCTAGACCTTAGCTCAAGAGAGCAAGCACATGGCCTGTCCCAAATATTTATATCCTCCCCCAGCATGCACCAGTGGCGTAAACCTCCTACTGGATTGGCTGAAGAAAATATAAATATTCATAACTATTTTAGTTTTGTTTGTGAAATCTTATACTATGACCAGTGATACCGGCGACATCTACTGGCGACGTTGAGAAATCACAAGCCAGCCCGAGCTTATCGAAAAATCAGGTAAAAAAAACTATACAATCAGTCAGTGCGAACTACAGCCCAGCCGAAAACTAAATTGACATAATAGCCCCTGTGTAGGACAAGGGGGGGGGGGGCTACAATTCTCTGAATGGCGCCAGTGCCCAGTGTCCGACTTCCTGTGTTTAGAATTCAGCAGGACAACTGCTTGGCATGGGACCCAGAAGCTAGTGGAGATCAGTGTAGTAGCGGTGTAATAGGGGTGTAATGGAGGCGTAGTAGTGGTGTAATGGAGGTGTAGTAGTGGTGTAATGGAGGTGTAGTAGTGGTGTAATGGAGGTGTAGTAGTGGTGTAGTAGTGGTGTCTGCAAAGTGATTTCCGGCTTCCAGAGGGATCTCGCAGGTCTGGTATATACATAGTTGCTCCAAGCTGAAATAATGTAACTATATAATAATATCCATACCTGGAAATCCTCTTTTTTTTTTTTTTATTTGCAGATTCCTATGACTGATCACTAAAACAACTCCATGGGCTTTGTATAGCTGCGATTAGTCACACGCTGTGCGATTTGTGGCCTCGTGGGAGACGTGGAATTCATTTTCTGTAAACTTTTAGTGGATGTTTTCATTAGTCATGGGGTCTGGTTTTCGGTTATAGGGTCCTCGAGGGGTTTGGCCTTAAAGGAGGTTTGGCCAGAATTTGGAAAATATTTGTGAATCTGTTTTATTTTTCCAATTATGGCAATAAAATGAGAAGTTTGAAGGACTAAGGGGCTCGTTCATACCGCACTGTGCATAGTGCTGTGCTGGTGTGCGCTGTGAATGCGTATTACAGTGCTCGGTTTTTTATTTTTATTTTGAACGCCCAGGTAATTCTATGCACTGCGGTGAGTTGCAATGCATTAGCGCCGTGGTCTCCAAACTGTGGCCCTGGGGCAAGATGTGGCCCTTTTGCTTGCCATTACCTGGCCCTTGAGGCATTATTCCTGCCACTGATGCCAACAATGGGGCATAATTCCTTCCACTGACACCAGCTATTTCTCCCTCTAGTACCAAAGATTGGGCATTGTTTACTCCCACTGGGCACAGTGCGTCCCCCCTAAAGTCTGAAGGACAGTAAACTGACCCTTTCTTTAGAAAGTTTGGAGACCCCTGCATTAGTGTGTTTTGGAGTTGTTGTGCTGCAGAAAAAAAATGCAACACACACTCCAACCGTCTGTCCTATGAAGTCCTCGCACACCAGGCACCTTCCCTTCTTGTATTGAGACTTCATTGGACAACGCTGCTGGTGTAAACGAGCCCTGAATCCTGTCCACTCCAGTAAGCAAAGCTCATGGGTGCTGGATATCCTGCAGTACCCTTTTTCACCAGCAGGGTCCTGTTGTCTGAGATTGGTGGGGAGAGGGGCTGGGGAATTAAGATGCACCAATTTTGCTATAAGGGGAATAATGCCAACCTGGGCTTTTATTCTCCCCAGGAAAACCCCTTTAAGATGAATCCAAGAGGAGTTTGTTGGAGGGAAGAGTGAAGATGTGTTTTCGGTAGAATTGTTATGTGGTTGTTTTTTTTTTTTTTTAATTTGGGGAGGGCTTGGTTTTGGAAAATCTCTACTGTTGCTGATTCTGCCCTTCGTAACCAGCAGAAAACAATTTCAAGATTCTTGCACAAAAAAAAAGCACTTGTTTTTCTGTCTTCCAGTACAGGATCTACGATCAATTCATTACCCCCCCCCCCCCCCCCCCCAATTCCCCCATTTAATGGCATTGTCCCATTTGGGGGTGGAGGTTAAAGTAGAATTATGGCCAGGCTATGGAAATTTGAATAGTTACATATTCCGACCAAGCAGTAAATGTTTAAACAACTGGTCACTGACCTCTGTACCTGCAGGCACTGTGGAGTAATTTGTCTTCAAAATGTTCAGCAGAAGCTTCTTTGTTTGCTTTAACTTTTTGATTTTCTTCTTTGTAGCCCCGACATAATCACAAACCTCATCTCAATATATCACCTATAACAACCTTTGTTGTTCTATCACCTCCTCCTTATGCTCAGCTCCAGGAATTCTAGAGGCCCCCCCCCCCCCATCCTCTGGAACTCCCTACCCAAATCTGTCCAACTATCTCCTACTTTGTCCAACTTTTAGGTGATCCCTGGAAACAAGGGGTGGGCGGGAGGGGGGCGATTGCCCTGGACGCAATGGTTTACTGTAGGGATGGGGGCGCCTTTCTTCTGTTGAAAGGCTGACTGGAGTAGTGACAGCGGCAGTGATTTTTAACAAGTGAGTGCATGCTGGGTGTACGGGGGGGGGGGGGGGCACAGTTTGGCATCTTCACCCCGGGCACTGGATGACCTTGTCCCATCTCTGCTGAAAACTCCTCTCTTTGGGGACACCTATCCTTCCTCCATCTAACAACTAGAATTTTTCTTTCCCATCACCTTATCCCCCAACAGTTACCTTTTTTAGAACAACTGTCCCTCCCATTTAGATTGTAAGCTGTCATGGTCAGGGCCCCGCCCCCCCCCCACCACCACCACCACCACCACCACCACCACCACCACCAACCCTATTGTATCGTATCTGTGTTTCTTGTAAAGTGCTGTGCAAACTGTTGACTATTCTTTAAATCCTGTGTGATAATAGCTAGTAGCTGCTTTTATTGTGAACTTTAAGGATGAATTTCTCCACAGTGCTTGCAGCTATATAGGTCAGTTTAAAGCTTATTTGCTACTTTGTTAAGAATATGTAAATGTTTGAATCTCCTGGCCACAGTCTTATATTGTTGTCCCTTTTTTAATTTGTGTAAGATCGGAAAATATAAATTATCAGCTTTATTTTCCAGCTTGTGGCCCCTCTGCCTTCCAGGTGAGGCCAGCCACTGATGTCATTTTGGTTCAGGAAGACTTTTTTTTTTTTTAAATAATTTTTTTGTGGATAATGAATAAGAATTTGCACCTTGACTTAAATTGTGAAAAGTCTGATCAATGTCCATTATTATAAGTTTCTTAAATATAAATGGTCTGAATCTTCATGAGTATTGTTTAAGCCAAACTGCGTTTTTATTGGAGGGTCTGGCTTTCCCTTTCTCAATCCTTTTAAATGTAGTAGGGGTGCAAGAACTTCAACAGGAAGACATTGATACAAAAGTTTTAATGAGCAATCAACCACCTCTAGCTTATCTATCAATTTGGAGTGGACTGGCCCTTTAAAAGGGTAACTGCAGAGAAAATAAAAAAATTGGAAAATACATTTCGAATTATAAAGATATTCTGTATTTTTATGTGTTGCCGGGTCTGCTGAGGATACAGTCTGGGTGCACCCAATCCCCCCAATCTTGGTTTTAAATACCAAGTCCCAAACTGGGAAAGGTGACTGATGTGTAAGGCTTGGCGTGCAGGGAATTGCCTCAGTCTCTACAAGAGACTACTTGCCTGACTTCATCAGGGGCACCAGAGGACTTCATCAGGAACTGGAGTTGCTGTGCAAATACGGGTTCCTGCAAAACAAACTCCTACAGATCCAGTCACACATGAGATACATCTTTATCATTGGACATTGTTTATCTTTTCAGACTTTTTCATAACTCTATTTTTACGAGCACCCACCCTTTGAACCTACCCTAGCCATTTATTTTGAAAGCCATGATTTCTGGTCCCTTTTTAGTCTGGGGGCATGCGGCCATTTTTGCTATGATGATTCCAACCACTTATCACCCGTTTCATTATAGATTGCTACACTTGGGCCCCTTTCACACTCTTGCGACTTGGCACTGCAAAGTCACATGACAAGTCGTACCCCCATGATTTCCAATTAGTACCATTCATATCTGTACTACTTTGGTCCGACTTTGATGCGAGCTGAGGTCCATGGACTTCAAGCTTACAAAGGCATTCCCTGAAATCATGGCCGCGAAATCACAGCAAAATCGCGTGACTTCCAAGTTGCAGCAGTGTGAAAGGGGCCTCAGGGAAGGAGGGATTGTGGCATGTACCACTCGCTAATATGTCAAATTTGTGGGATTGGTTGTTACTACACGCCTATGTAGCGAATAAGTTATGGGTAATGTTAATAATGTGATTGCAATAGCAAAAATGTCCTGTGTGTGCCCAGCCTTGTTATTGTCAGTTGCACAGCCGTCATGAAAAAAAAATCACCATTATTTGCAGAATACGTTTTATTTTCTTGACTTGTCAGCTCCCTCTAGTGGCCGCAATGCAGTATTTTCTTGGGTGAGTTATTTCAAGAAAATACCACATTATGGCCAGTAGATGGTGCTGACAATCATGGGAAATGTACTCTGCAAATTTTGTTAATTATTCGTGACGGCTGTGCAAGAGTGATCGATGATTTTTCTTTTTGCAAATTCTGCTTCAAGGAAGTGCAGTCAGATAATCAATAATTAATAGCTCTTAATTATTGCCAAATCTTCTTAGAAATAAGCGGTGTACAGTGAAAAATGTAGACCTAAACATTTTTACATGTATATATTTTTTCCCCCCTTAAATGTTTGAATATGTGACAAACTGTTAGGGGTCATCCTTTTCATCAAAGCATCATGGGAAAATTTGTGATTGTCCTCTCGAAGGACTGTCTGGATTTCTATCATGTTTATCCTTTTTTTTTTATTATTCCAGCAGGAATAATCTGATCATAATTTTTATTTTTTTATTTCACCATAAGTTGCTATGGCTGGTAACCATAAAAAAATTATCCTATTAGTTACCATTATAGTGGTCTGTTTTTAATATGAAAAAAAAACTGATAGTAACTTTTGTAAATATCTTTGTTTTTTCTTTCCTCATCTGGTCAGTGTTAAATATAGATCTATCTATGAATATAGTACATAGACTTCTGATTATAGTCATTTTGCTTACTGCGAAATTGTTAACGGTTTGGCTTCCATGTGTCCTGTATTGAGTGCAGGTATAGAGAAGTGAATTATTTATAAAAAAAAAAGGAGAAAAAATGTTTTGGAGGTTTTCGTAGTTTTGCGGCAGTGCCTTTCATCCTCAACTTTGCTCCTTTTTATGGTTTTTATTTTCTATAGATGTTGTAATTTTCAAACGGAGTTCTATTTCAGAGTAAAATCTTCAGTGTTCTTTAAATGCTGAGGTACCTATACATGGGCATAAGTGTGCCCACCGAAAGTTTGAGTGCTATTGCTATATACTGGAGAGTTGTCTAATGTTCTGTCAGTTGCATGCTATGGAAATTTGCATTTCACATGGTGGGAGCCAGCCTCCAGGCACCAGGGAAACCCAGTTGTGTCTTTGAAAAGCCTTGGGAGACCTGTCAGGTCCGGGCCAAGCTGGCCAGGTAAGACAGGGTTCGGGCCAGGGAGGACCGAGTTCAGAGCCAAGCTGGCCAGGGAGGACCAGGATGAGGTCCATGAAAGTGGTCTCTTAATGGCTCCAAAGGTGGTTGCCCTGGACTTCAGAAAAGTCCCAAGGAACCATCTGGCTCCATGCCAAGCTGACCAGACAGGACTTTAAAAAAATCCAGGTGTAGCAGCTTGGTCCAAAGGGAAGGTCTGCAAGTGTGGCAAGCCTAGACTCCATGGAGGGCAGCCACGATTTTGGAATGCCCTGGGAGACCCATCCGGGTCTTCAAATACTGACCGCAGGATGTAGGAGAAGTGGTAACCAACCTAGGCTTCAGGGTGGGTGCGAATTTGAAATGCCCTGGAGGACCCATCTTTTAAGCTGACTGCAGGGTGTGGGAGAAGTGGAAACTGGTGATGCTCAGACGGTTGGCCTGGAAAAGTCCCAGGTAACCATCTGGCGCCACGTGCCCATATCTTTTGGTTGGACAACAAACCAACAAAGGCTTCCATCCAATCTGCTAGTCTAGTCATTTGACTTTTGCGCTCTAATCTGGTGTCCGCATGCGCACACACAAAAGGATCTATATAGACTGATCCTTAGGGGTCTGTGTAGAAGTATCTCCAGTCCACCCAAAACTGACTACTCCATTTTGGTTGGTTGACCATTTTTGGGGATCCTATCAAGGTAATCTCCTTGAGATTGTGCCCATGGCCCCCTTCTATGGTGTGAAAGCGTCAGTCCACCAGTTTACTGATACCTCTGATAGACGAGTTGAGTCTCCAATGGGACCTCACCTTGGGTGCGCCCAAAATGATGCCTAACAGATATACCATCTCTGGAGATGGCCCTTAAATTGGGGTGTAGCTCTGGATTTTTAATTGTTACATTGCATATCTAGAACAAGTGAACCTTTGGAGGCAGAGTCTGGAACTCTGCCAGTGGACATTTTAAGGTGGGGCCAGGGAAGGGAGGGGAGTCCAAATAAAAATGAAATTTCTCCATTTAAATGAAGTCTTCTAGTTTAAGAACATGGGATGGGGCCTCAGGCCAACTATTGCTTGGGTTGCATGGCTGAACCAATTCTGACCCATACACCTAGCTATACGTCCTGAGAAACCGCATGTATACTCCATCTGAACTGGCCTGCTGTTGTAAAAATGGGGCAAAATTAATGTTCTATTGTCTCTTCTGGTTGAATGTTTTTCAAATATTCTGGGCAGCAGTTAAGTTCATTCATAACAAAAATAGTGTGAGATCGGAAAATACCTTATTATGGCCACTAGATGGAGCTGAAGATTATAGGAAATATATCTCAGTAAGAAGGGATACAATGTAATAATTCTAGAGAACACTGGAGGGACTTGGCAAATATATGGGGATCCTGTAGTAGTTATGGTTACATTAATTTGGTAGTTCCCTCTAGCGTTCTCTGGAATTTTACTTGTTCTCTTTTCTCACTAAGATGTATTTTTTTTCCTGTGATCCTCAGCTCCATTGTAAAGCAGTATATTCCAGATACACTCGGGTTAATTCATAACATACAGTATAATGAACAGAAAGTGAATCAGGAAAATACCGCATTATGATCACTAGATGGAGATGATGAGGGTCATTGGAAATGCATCTCAGTAAGAAGAAACACAATGTAACAATCTTAGAGAATACTGGAGAGCAGTGGTCTCCAAAGTGTGGCCCGGGGGCCAGTTGTGGCCCTTTGCTTGTCTTTATCTGGCCCTTGGGGCACTATTTCACCAAGTGACACCAATGATGGGGCACCATTCCCCTTACACCATCAATGGGTCACAATTCTTCCTTTTGATACCGACATTTTGGCTTTATTTCTCTCATTAAAAGCAATGATGGGGCACTGATGTTGGGGCATTTTCTACTCACGCTGGCCACCGTCTGGCCCCCCTAAAGCCTAAACTGGGCCTTTACTTAGAACGTTTGGAGATTCCTGCTGTAGAGAAAAGAAAAATGTGTCTATGGCTACTATAGGATCCCCGTTTTATTTTCCTTATTTCCTCCAGCATTCTCTAGAATTCTCTTACTAACATGTATTTATTTTCTATGATCCTCAGCGTCATCTAGTGGCCATAATATGGTATTTTCACAAGTCACTCTGTTACGAATTAACCTCTTAGTAAAGAGTTTTTACTATTGCCCATAATACTTAAAGAACATTCGACCAGAAAAGAAAATGGCTTGGGAACATATGATTTTTGCTCAATTTCTACTACAGCTGGTTAGTTGGCAGAGAACGAATGTACATGTGGTTTTGCTGGATGGATAGCTATGCTTATTTAGTACATACAATATGTCCATCAGTCACATAGAGAACCATTGTATGTGATGGTTGCAGGGAGACACCATAAATGGGTGGAGCTAGAGTTTGTAGCCGAGTCAGAGAAAATTTTGGGGAAGAGGGGGTGGGGTTTAAAGTAAGGGGACTTCCCAGGATTGGCCAAAACTATCCGTAGGACTCATTCCAGAACTTCACAAGTGCAATGTGTCCGCATGGCTAAGCGGCCGCGGACTGCTAGCACCAACTTCTTGGGTGGATCTTTCTGACGCAGTCTCTGAATATTCTCGCACGCCGACATCTGAACCGCCAAAATCGATTATTCACTTTTGTGTGGACTGACCTTTATAACTGCACTAAAGCAAACCCGTCACCCGTCTTCGTAATTTGCATTGAGCGTGTGATTAAAAACGCATACGCAGCATTCCCTACGGTGAAGGCCACATGTCCAGACAATGAGTAGATCCCAAAGTGTCTGAACCTAGACGCAAATCTCAAGTTTCCCTAAAAAAAAAAAAAAAAAAAAAAAGTTGCACTTGGCCCCACCTTTTCTGACATTTTTAAAACTCTGTAAGGTTCCTTTTATTGTGATGACCAGAAAGAAAGCTTAGAAGGGGGGTAGGGCCAAGCGTGACTCAAGAAAAAGTCAAGATTTGCATATCTGCCTACATCTCCGGGCCTACTAATGGCCTTAAAATGTGGTCTTCACTGATGGTCACCTCCACTCATGGCTTATATATATCGGCTCAATCCAAATTTCCCCTGTTTGTGATGACCAGCAAGAAAGCTCAGAGGGGGGTAAGGCCAGGCCTGACTCCTCAGGAAGAAGTCAAGATTTGTGTTTAATTTAAGCTGCCTACATCTTCTGCGGTCTTGAAATGTGGTCTTCACTGATGGTCACCTCCACTCGTGGCTTATATATATAATCAGCTCAATCCAAATTTCCCCGGTTGGTGTCGGGTTTTTTTTTTTTTTTTTTTTAAATATTTGTAACATAAGCTTTCCATGGAGTATTTTGGCTGCTTTTCCAGGACATTTTTGCCTTATCTCTGGTGCTTTGATCCATAATGGTTTATATAAAATAAAAAAAATAAAAAATACTCGTTTTAACGTACCAAAAAATAAAAATAAAAAAAAGTTGCTGCTTTTATTGGATTAGTCTTTTTGCTTGCCGTTTTTTTTAACTTGTGTGTCGGTATGTGAACGGATCATAAGGCGAACGTGCTGCGGTATTTAATAAGACGCAACCTGCAAGTGACTGTAACCCATGGCGGCCAATGAGCAAGCAGCTTTCTTTATCATGCCTGGTCTATGCTATTAAAAAAAAAAAAAAGTGCCATGATTGGTTGCCGTGATTGGTTGCCATGAGCTTGCGGCCCTTTGCACTGCCTTGTTGAATACGCCGTCTGGCTCTGATTGCTTTGCTGTGTGTAGTTGCTCGGTGGTGTTTGCATATTATATAGTATTATACCCCCAAAGTGCTGGGGATATCGTTACCTGCAGGAAGCAAAATCAGTGCCCTCTTGTGGCCTTCATTGGTAATACGTGTTCTTCAGCTCTTTATTTTATCATGTTAATGGAGTTTTTATTAGAACTATTACACAGTTTACCCTCACAGCCTGAGGGTTCAGATATGTACAGTATTTGATCCTCTCTGAGAAGCCAAGGAATATAAGAGATATCAGTGTTTGAAATATATATATTTATATACAGATTATACTGGAGTAACAGATTTTATTGCCTCTACCGTTTTTTTGTTTCTCTTGTTTCTTTTATACACTTTCCAGCCTGTGAAGGATGTTATCCCTAACCTCTGTACGTGTCCTCCATTGGCTGATCAGATCCCCCCATTTATTAATAATTGTTAACAGAGCAATTGAGCTGCTCCAGGCAGAGCCGGGACAAGGGGTGGGCGAGAGGGGCGGCTGCCCTGGGCGCAATTGTTTACTGTAGGGGTGAGGGCGCCTTCCTTCTGTTACAAGGCTGACAGGAGTAGTGACAGCTGCAGTCATTTTGACAAGCTGGTGACTGCTGAGCGTAAGATACCCTCTAAGCCTGCACTTCATAAATGGGGGCCCCGGGGGGGGGGTTCCGGTTTTGGCATCTTTGCCCCGGGCGCTAGATGGCCTTGTCCCTGCACTGGCTCCAAGGCTTCCACCAGTCGGCGCTCTTTGGTCATCCTCGGAAATGCCGTTCAGTAGGTTTCTGGGGTCTGTGCTGTGTCTGTGCGGCATGGCCCATGCTGGAAACACAATCGCTTCCAAAGGTGTGCAAAAAAAAAAAGCTGGGCACCCCCTGGGATGTAAGAGGGATTGACGTTTAACGCCATTTTTACATCCCAATAAGAGAAGATGCAATGTAACAATTCTAGAGAACTAAGTTGCATTTCTTTCCTATGATCTTCAGCTACATCTAGTGGCCATAAAGTGGTATTTTCCAGATCCAGTATATTATATTTAATCGGTGCCGCGCAATAGTCCATTCCCTAAAAAAGGGATATCAAAGACCGTCCATAAGCCAATAAGAACTCCGGTGACACCGATGTGCGAAGGTGGAAAGGAAAAACCTAAGGTGACACACTACCACCGCCAATGTAGAAACCGGCCGCTCTCCTCAGACTATTGACCCCTGAAACAAAAGGATGGCCTAGAAAGTTTGTCCCCCACCCCCCAGGGGGTATAAATGCTCAGAGGAGTCCGGTCACGATAAGCAGGCACAATCCCGGGTCACATATGGTTAAAGCACAAAAGACTAATGGTGCTCTCTGTATAAATTTACTCAATCTTTTATTAAATGCAGATAAAACAATCACATTAAAACTATTTGATGATCATCCTGTCCAGATACACTCACGAACATCCAGAAAGATGCCCTGCAGGCTTGCACTCGAGCCAGGATAGCAGCGGATGACGTCAGTAGAAGCAGCTCCACCTCCCTACGCGTTATGTCCTATGAGACTTCGTCAGCAGGGGTCCCGTAGGACGAAACGTGTACGGGAGTTTCAGTTCTTATTGGCTTTTTGGACTGTCTTTGATATCCCTTTTTTTTTTTCCGGGAATGGACTTTTTATTTTTGCGCTGCAATGATTAAATATTTGTAACTTGTGCGGAGCTGTGAAATCTTCTTCTCCTAGTGTTCAGCTTGCAACCTTGTTTCTAACTTTGCTATTTGCTGATTTTTTTTTTTTTTTTTTTTTTTTTTTTTTTTTTTTTTTAGATTTGTGACCAGTATTTTTAATGTTCATTATGAATAACCTGAGTAAATTGGGAAAATACTACCTTATGGTCACTAGATGGAGCTGAGGATCATAGGAAATAAATGCATCTTAGTGAGAAGAGATCTAATGAGACTATTCTACAGAACACTGCAGGGAAATGGCAAATAGACGGGGATCCCCTAGTAGTAATGGTTATATTTATTTGCTAATTTCCTGCAGTGTTCTCTACAACTGTTACAAGGGGGGGGGGGGATTTACTAAAACTGGAGCGCTCCTGAATCTAGTGCAGATCTGCATGGTAGCCAATTGGCTTCTAACTTCAGCTTGTTCAGTTAAGCTGAAACCTGAAAACCCGATTGGCTACCATGCACAGCTGCACCAGATTTTGCACGCTCCAGTTTTAGTAAATCAACCAGATTGTGTATCCTTTTTTTTTGGTGGAATTCATTTCCTATGATCGTCAGCTCTATCTAGTGCCCAAAAAGTGGTATTTTCCTGATTCGCTCAGGTTCGTTTATAATGAACATATAACCAGTTGATCATGAAAATACCACTTTAGGGCCAGTAGATGGAGCTAAGGATCATAGGAAATAAATGAATCTTGGTGAGAAGAGATACAATGTAACAAGACTGGAAAAAAAACCTGCACAGTATGAACCAATAAAGGTGGGCAAAGAAAACAATGCCTTGGAGGTTGATAATAGTAAGACCTGGGCTGGACACCCCTAGGTGGGGATTGGGGGGGGGGGGGTTTCTCTATAAAAAGGAAAAGTAGTGCATGTGATTAAAAGAATTGGTCACAACTGTGCAAATCTAAAGATTCATTGTAAGTTGTTACAACTCTACAGACTTCGGAACGATTTCTATTGGCCCCGTATTTAGTATCGCCTTGTCAGAGTCTGACTCTTTGGTGTGTAAGGTCACCAGATGTCGCCACACACAGCTGTCTCCCAGCTCCTGAGTTTGCATTACAACCAAGCCTTGTAGGTTACATTACTCCCTATAGAGGGCTCTGTGATTTGACTGTTATGTACACTCAGGAGCTGGCAGCCAGTGGGTGGGGTCAGGAAGCCACCCCTGAACAGCGGTTGGGACCTTAAACATCATATGGTAGTGCTAATACCCCTACAATTTAACAAAAAATGTACACCTTCAGCCATGTGAGTCAACGGATTAACATCTTTGTGGAACAGGGGCAGTTCCACAACTTTCACACCTCCCATCTGGTTTTTGGGCAGTCGGCATCTTTCACGTTCCATAGTGGTTGGACGAAGGTGTTCATGTGGATATAAATGGTGGGGGATGTTCCCAATCCCAACAACCAGAACTGAAGAAATGGCTTGACGAAGTTACGAAATGTCTTCAACATCACAGAACAACTCCAGTTGGATGTGACCAATTCGCACTAGACATTCAAGTTATGTCAGACCGGTGGTGAAGTGGTCGCGTCACATTTCAGTCTTCCACCGAATATCATCCACAGTGGACCTGAATGGGTCTACTGAACCAGACGGCTCCATGCACTGGTTTGTGATGAACGTTGTGTTCTCTCTGTCCCCTGCAAAGCTTATAACATTTCCGGTGTGGCTGGGTTAATCCATCTGCCTTCGCACCCGTCGTTGCGCCCTAGATGGGCAAACAAAGACTTGCTACCCCCCCAGGTATCTCAAGTGGTTCATGAAGTGCATTTATTGCCTTGTGTCCACCTAGTCTCTGAGCCCTTGGAGCAGGACTTTTTAAACCGCATACGGCTTCCACATATATGTTCAGTTCTGTACAGCAGAGACCTTTGTTTTTATGAACGTTGGAGCCCCCTCCAGACATATTTTTCAAACTTATTCGGCAGACTTGGCTGCATTGCTGGAAGCCCACCAGATGTTTGCCAGAGTGGTGGCTGGTTCCTTGGTTGTTTCTTCGTAAATGCCGACAGTCTTCTCCATCGTGAAAATTTCTTGTTTACCAAAATATGTGGGCGGACTTTACCAGATGATAAAGGTTTAGGAAATCTGTAAGTTCCACAACTATACCTGTATGCCCATGGTGTCCCATGTACTTTTGTGGGCCCATTAAATGGAATGGATGCCAACGCTCCCTAGCTTGGCAGAAATTGCAACTGGCACCCCACCATGCATTGCGTAATGTTCATTTATGGATTTGCACCCCCAACACGCACCTGTTGCGTTCATTACCACAACACCGTAAAGTATCATCTTGTGCTTGAGTGTTCCTAACATCCTCTTGTGCGGCCTTATTATGGGATGGCTTTATACGCCATAGATATGTTTGTTCAGGGCTAGGAAGATTGTGTTGACTGCGTTCAGACACTGGAGGCTTATTCACTAAGGTATAACCTGCATTAACCAAACCATCGTTCCTTTCATCCATGTGATTCTCTGCTCTTGTTGGCTCCAATTTTGTGAAGTATGGAGATAGCGAATAACGATGGTTGTTGCTTAGTGAATTCAGTCAGATCGCAGACCTCATTCATCAAATAGTTCTTCATCCAAATTTTAGTTTCTCCAGTATGGGTTTGATGGTTCGTAGTGCGTTCAGGCGGTTTCTATGAAGGACACTTTAATTATCGACCTGCCTCAGGGTGGCGCTCGGGGGCTCGGTAATATCAGCAGTGCCAGTTGCTTGGCAATCAATCAGATCTTTTGTTCCTCGACCTGATTGTTCGTGATTGCACTCACATGTAGTCATTGCAATGGAACGATGGTGGTGGTAAGCGGTCCATTTACTGTGAGTGACATGATTGGTTGGAGTAATGTGTTCTCCGATTTTGTTCAGTGTTCCCTTTTTTCTATGGAGGAATGAAAACAGGATGGTTTCTGTATGACTGCCACATTACTGATGTGCCTAATTGTAGAGGAGGGCAGTGTGCACCCGGGCAGGGTGGAGATTACAGTGCGCCCGGGCAGGGGGGAGATCATGGTCCGCCCAGGCAAGGGGGGAAATCACAGTGGGGTCTGAGTTAGGGCGGGGATCACAGTGAGGGTCTGGGCAGGGCGGGGATCACAGTGGGGTCCGGGCAGGTCAGAGAGCACAATAGTGTCCGGGCAGGTCAGAGATCACAATGTAGTCAGGGCAGGTCAGAGATCACAATGTAGTCAGGGCAGATCAGATCAGTGGGGTCGAGACAGGGCGGACATGTCAGTAAGGTCGGGTCAGGGCAGGTATCAGTGGGATCAGGGCAGGACAGAGATTGCAGTGGGGTCACGGCAGGTCAGAGATCGCAGTGGGGTCCGGACTGGGTGGAGGTTGCAGTGGGGTCCGGACTGGGTGGAGGTTGCAGTGGGGTCCGGACTGGGTGGAGGTCGCAGTGGGGTCCGAACTGGGTGGAGGTCGGGGCAGGGCGGAGGTCGCAGTGGGGTCGGGGCAGGGCGGAGGTCGCAGTGGAGTCGGGGCAGGGTGGAGGTCTCAGTGGGGTCCGGACTGGGTGGAGGTCTCAGTGGGGTCCGGACTGGGTGGAGGTCTCAGTGGGGTCGGGGCAGGGCGGAGGTCGCAGTGGGGTCGGGGCAGGTCGGAGATCGCAGTGGGGTCTGGACTGGGTGGAGGTCTCAGTGGGGTCGGGGCAGTGCGGAGGTCGCAGTGGGGTCGGGGCAGGTCAGAGATCACAGTGGGGTCGGGGCAGGTCAGAGATCGCAGTGGGGTCCGGACTGGGTGGAGGTCTCAGTGGGGTCAGGGCAGGGCGGAGGTCTCAGTGGGGTCAGGGCAGGTGGGAGATCTCAGTGGAGTCGGGGCAGGTGGGAGATCTCAGTGGAGTCGGGGCAGGTCGGAGGTCTTAGTGGGGTCGGGCAGGTGGGAGGTCTCAGTGGGGTCGGGGCAGGGCGGAGATCACAGTGGGGTCGGGGCAGGTCAGAGATCGTAGTGGGGTCCGGACTGGGTGGAGGTCTCAGTGGGGTCAGGGCAGGGCGGAGGTCTCAGTGGGGTCAGGGCAGGTGGGAGATCTCAGTGGAGTCGGGGCAGGTCGGAGGTCTCAGTGGGGTCGGGCAGGTGGGAGGTCTCAGTGGGGTCGGGGCAGGTCAGAGATCACAGTGGGGCTGGGGCAGGTCAGAGATCGCAGTGGGGTCCGGACTGGGTGGAGGTCTCAGTGGGGTCAGGGCAGGGCGGAGGTCTCAGTGGGGTCAGGGCAGGGCGGAGGTCTCAGTGGGGTCAGGGCAGGTGGGAGATCTCAGTGGGGTCGGGGCAGGTCGGAGGTCTCAGTGGGGTCGGGCAGGTGGGAGGTCTCAGTGGGGTCGGGGCAGGGCGGAGATCACAGTGGGGTCGGGGCAGGGCGGAGATCACAGTGGGGTCGGGGCAGGGCGGAGATCACAGCGGGGTCGGGGCGGGTCGGAGATCACAGCGGGGTCGGGGCAGGTCGGAGCAGGTCGGAGATCACAGCGGGGTCGGGGCAGGTCAGAGATCAGAGCGGGGTCGGGGCAGGTCGGAGATCAGAGCGGGGTCGGGGCAGGTCGGAGATCAGAGCGGGGTCGGGGCAGGTCGGAGATCAGAGCGGGGACGGGGCAGGTCGGAGATCAGAGCGGGGTCGGGGCAGGTCGGAGATCACAGTGGGGTCCGGGAGGTGCGGTTATGTAATTGATGGTGGGTCAGTCCCTGACTACCCCTTTTCTTGGTGAGACAAAAGATGCTGTTAAAGAGAACCTGTCCCAACTGCTTTTATGTCTGGCTATTTAGATTTTAGTGCACAGACCTAGATGTAGAGATATATTTGAACCCTCTCCAGCCCATAAAGCTTTCCTTATTCTGTCTGAGCCGGGCTGAAAATCTTGGGTGAGAGGTCATTTAGGAGGGCTGGGACGCAGTCCTGACCTTCCTTAGTACCCCATAGGACACAGACGGGACTGATGTACATGTCTATAAAATAACACTTTATTCTAACTACTTCAGCCCTAGTGGGTTCTGCAAGAGCCTGCGCAGTTGCATGGGAGCAAATCTGGTAATTGAAGTTCAGTCCTGTCCATGTGGGAAGGGGGGGGGGGCGGTAGTACTACGGTGAGGCTTATTTTTATTTTCTCTCCATTAAACGTGCCTGACGAAGTCTATATATTCTCATGCAAAAACTATGAATTTGCACACAGCTCTAGTTGTAGATTTAACACTAAAAAAAAAAAAAAAGTTAATTTTTCTAGAACTCATTGAGATTGCAAAGTGAATTTTTATTTTTTCGTATTTCTTTGCTTTAACCCCCTTTTTCCGTCGCCTGGCGCCATTATTATTATTTTTTTTTTTCCCGGGCGACCCGGGGGAGGGGGTTAAACATCTGTATGTGTATATTCCTCTGGGAGGAATGAAGAGAAAAATGAAAGATTGTTAATAGTATTGATCGGCATTCTTCCTCCCCGTATTAATAGAAGACGTGTGTATTTATGTCTGTCCTCGGTCCTCCTTATGGGTTATTGTTTCGGCATGCTGTATTCAGGCATACCTCTGTCGTCAATGCATGAAAGTCCTGTTTTGTTTTTGTTTGTTTTTTTGTTTTGTTTTTGCATTTTTTTTTTTTTTCCTCGTATAAAAATAGTGCACAAAAATATTTTTGGCTAGTTTAAATGTTGCCATGCAATGCCTATTTTTTAAACGTCGTCTTTTATGAAATTCGCACGTTTGTGTATTTAAGCTTATATGATATATAAGAAAAGAACAAAAAAAAAAAAAGTTGGAAGACATGTTTGGAAATGCTGTTCTTTGCTAGTGTACAGTTTTCACATGTTGTGAACAGTGAGACTCCCATATTATTATATTTGAACTTGCTACAATGTATTTATTATGCTTTTTTTTTTTTTTTTTTTTTTTTCTTCTCCCATGTTACTACAAATCATTGCTATATTTCATATCGGCATACTATTGGAAGTGATGGGAGATGATTAATACAAGATTTTGTAACACTGTCGTGTGTCTGCTGTTTTTATTACTTATTATTAATTCCAAACAAAGCGTTTGCTTTCTTTCATTGCGGCCTCATTCACACCTGTGCGATTTTTGTAGCTTCAAGCTCTCAGGGAGAAACTTTTTTTTTTTTCCCTATGGAGTTGGACGGGGCCATGTGCAGCCAAATCTTGGGTGAGAACCTCCTTCCCTCAGCCAGGACATTGAAAATGGGTCATGGATGGGTCTTCCAGCATGACAATGACCCAAAACACAGGTAACAGGCAACAAAGGAGTGGCTCGAGAAGAAGCACATTAAGGACCTGAAGTGGCCTAGCCGGTCTCCAGACCTTAATCCCATAGAAAATATGTGGAGGGAGCTGAAAGTTCAAAATACTGTCAGCCTGGAAACCTTAATGACTTGGAGAAGATCTGCAAAGAGGACAAAATCCCTCCTGAGATGTGTGCAAACCTGGAGGCCAACTCCAAGAAACGTCTGACCTCTGTAATCGCCAACAAGGGTTTCTCCACCAACCAAGTCATGATTGGTGCAATTTTCTGCTCAAATGCAATAATTTAAAAATTATTGTAATAATACTGATTTATGATAATTTTATAATTATTATTAAAGTGTTACTGAAGTCAAAATTCTTTGTTATTAACCACTTCAGCCCCGGAAGGATTTGCCCCCTTCATGACCAGGCCATTTTTTTTTTTTTTTTTTGCAATACTGCACTGCGTCGCTTTAGCTGACAATTGCGCGGTCGTGCGACGCTGTACCCAAACAAAATTGCCTGACCCCGCTGAGACCTCCGCCCTGCCCCGACCCCGCTGCGACCTCCGCCCTGCCCCGACCCCGCTACGAACTCCGCCCTGCCCCGACCCCGCTGCAACCTTAGCCCTGCCCCGACCCCCGCTGCGAACTCCGCCCTGCCCCGACCCCCGCTGCGACCTCCGCCCTGCCCCGACCCCCGCTGCGACCTCCGCCCTGCCCCGACCCCCGCTGCGACCTCCGCCCTGCCCCGACCTCCGCCCTGCCCCGACCCCCGCTGCGAACTCCGCCCTGCCCCGACCCCCGCTGCGAACTCCGCCCTGCCCCGTCCCCGCTGCGAACTCCGCCCTGCCCCGACCCCCGCTGTGATCTCTGACCTATTCCCCCCCCCCCCCAAATAGAGCTTTCTTTTGGTGGTATTTGATCACCTCAGAGGTTTTTATTTTTTGCGCTATAAACAAAAGAAGAGCGCCAATTTTGAAAAAACACACAATATTTTGTACTTTTTGCTATAATAAATATGCCAAAATGAAATAAAAACAAATTTCTTCATCAGTTTAGGCCGATATGTATTCCGCTACATAATTTTGGTAAACAAAAAAAATGCAATAAGCGTATATTGTTTGGTTTGCGCAAAAGTTACAGCGTCTACAAAATAGGGGAATATATTTATAGCATTTTTATTCTTATTTATTTAATTTTTTTTACTAGTAATGGCGGCGATCGGTGATTTGTCGGGACTGCGACGGACACATCGGACACTTTTGACACTTTTTTTTTTTTTTTTTTTTGGGACCAGTGAAATTTATACAGCGATCAGTGCTAAAAATAGCCACTGATGACTGTATAGGGAAGGGGTTAACTGTGTTCCTTAGGTGTGTTTCTAAATGGAGAAGGCGAGAATGTGGCTGACTAGAGGAGACAGATCGTTGTTCCTACTTAGTATGAACACACGATCGGTCTCCTCTCCCCTGACAGAACTGGGATTTGTGTGTTTACACACACACACACACAGATCCCGACTCTCTCACGAGCGATCATGGTTGCCTGGCGGTCATCGTGCCCGCCAGGCACGCGTATCGGCTTTGGGGACACATGGTGCGTGTGCAGGCGCCCCCCCCCCCAGCTACAGCGTCTTAAAGAGCCAACGTAGAGCTACGGCGGCTCATGCAGCTGTGCCAACCTACTGCGGTGGCGGGTCAGTAAGTGGTTAAAATAACAAACATGTTATATTCATCTGCTCTGTGTAATGGTGTTGCACAGAGTGGCCCCAATCCTCCTCTTCTTGGGTCCCCCAGTGGTGATCCTGGCTCCTCCTCCTTTTTGTGTTCCCCCCCCCCCCCCCCATCGTAAGCTGCTTGCTATGGAGGCACACAGTGTCTGCGCGCTCCTGAATTGTGTGACTGAGCCCCGCCCCCTACTTCCATCCCCCCCAGCACAAATTCTCCCCATCCACCCTACTAGCACAAATACCCCTAATCATCCTTACTAGCACCCCCTCCTATCAAATCCTCTCCCCTATCCACCATATCACCTCTTCTAACAGAACCCCCCCTTCTAGCAAAAATCCTTTTCCCCAATCTCCCTTCCCACACATATTCTCCCAAATCACAACTTTAGCAAACAACCCCCCCCCCCCCCCCCCCAAAAAAATTTCCCTCCTAAAACAATTCATACCCCCTGCTACCCCCAAATTCTCCCTTGTCCCGGCCCTGAATCAATAAATGTGCTGATAAGAAGCTCGCTGATAGGAGGAGAGAGCAGAGTGAAATATGTGCTGCTTCTCCTTTTACTGTTAAATCACAGGCTGGGGGCTGTGGGTGGGTCCAGAATGACCCATGTTGAATGATGTGAAGGACACCTAGTGGCAGAAAACAAGTACTGCGTGGGACATCTCTGGATTGAAGCTGAATATTGCAGCGCAAGCTTTTTTATTTTATCTCTTAATGGGCCCATTCTTTTTTTTTTTTTTTCTTTTTTTTCCCCTGGAGTTCTGCTTTAGGAAAAGAGGCTGCAGGGAAAATGTTTGTACATTGGGGATAAGTGCGCTATCTGGGGGGACGCTCTATAAAGGGGTACGTTACTGGAAAACATGCCGGCCTGCAGTGTGACTACACCCAGATATTACATCATAGGATTCCTGGGTCACGGTACGGAGGCGTCCCCCCCTCCCCCCCTCCCAGTGGTAGCACCCCGCTGGGTTCATTTTTTATTGTTTCGGTAAAAGTTTCCGTAACGTAACTTTTTCATTTTTTTCCCCAGCCATTATGAATAATGCAGCGCGATGAATCACCCAGAAAGAATCCGTCTAGTTCCTAATCTTCTCCCCCCCGATGACTCCATCGCTGACTCGGGTCCAGCTGTGAGCCGGAGCTGGAAAACGCTGAACTTCCTTTTGCAGGCTAAAATAAATACATTCCTGCGGAGGGGCCGAGCGCGAGAACGCGAGAACGCCGTCCTATCCTTCAGAGGAACCATGACTCCATCCCACCGTCCCCTCCCAAAAATCCCTCTCATCTCCTTCCAGAAAAATCCCAACCCCCGCCCATCGCTGGCAGCTCACTTTATTTTTTTTTAAATGTTAATCAATATAGCGGTGACATATGCTGTAGCGTTGTACAATATACAGCGGGTAAAGTAAGTATTGAACCCGTCACCATTTCTCTAGGTAAATCTATTGGTAAAGGTGATATTGACATGAAATGTTCCCCACATGTCGGTGACAACCCATCCAATCCATACATACAAAGACACCAAAACAAATCCGTTCAGAAATGAAGTTCTGTGTAATAAAATGGAAGGACTCAGAAAAAGTATTGAACACATGAAGAAAGGGAGGTGCAAAAAGGCATGGAAAGCCAAGACACCAGCTGAAATCTATCAGTAATTAGAAAGCAATCCTGCCCCTTGTCAGTGCAAATATAATATCAGCTCGTTCAGTCTCACCTGATGGCCTATAAAAAGGTGTCTCATTACCAAGGTGTCACACAAGAAACCTCTCATTATGGGTAAAAGCAAAGAGCTCTCTCAAGACCTTCCCAACCTTCTTCCTGCAAAACATACGGATAGCATTGGTTACGGAAGGATTTCTAAACTTCTGAATGTTCCAGTGAGCACTGTCGGGGCCATAATCCAGAACATAATTTCACCATAAACCGGCCCCGGCCAGGGGCTCCTCACAAGATTTCTGACAGAGGAGTGAGAAGAATTATCAGAAGAATTGTCCAAGAGCCAAGGACCACTTGTGGAGAGCTTCAGAAAGACCTGGAATTAGCAGGTACACAATAAGTAATGCCCTCCCCCGCCATGGCCTGTATGACCGCTCACCATAAAAGATTCCATTGCTGAAGAAGAAGCTTGGTGAAGCTAGGTTATGGTTTGCTGCACAACATTTAGACAAGCCTGTGAAATACGAGGAGAATATGGTCTGGTCAGAGGAGACCAACATTGAACTCTTTTTGGATGCCATAATACACCCCATGTTTGGAGGTCACATCACCCCAAAAACACCCCCCATACCAACAGTGAGGTTTGGAGGCAGGAACATCATGGTGGGGGCGGGGCTGTTTTTTGGCATACGGTACTGACAAACCTCATATCATTGAATGAAGGATGAATGGTGATAAAATCTGCTGCAATCTACTAGGATGATGAAGATGAAACGAGGGGGGACATCTCAGGGGGACATCTCAGTAGGACATCTCAGGAGGACATCTCAGGAGGACATCTCAGGAGGACATCCCAGGAGGACATCCCAGGAGGACATCCCAGGAGGACATCTCAGGAGGACATCTCAGGAGGACATCCCAGGAGGACATCTCAGGAGGACATCTCAGGAGGACAATGATCCCAAACACAAAGCCAAGGAAAAAGAAAATAAAGCTGCTAGAATGGCCCATCCAATCACCTGACTGGAATCCAATAGAAAATCTATGGAAAGAACTAAAGATCAGAGTCCATAGAAGAGGCCCACAGAACCTTCAAGATGTGAAGACTGTGTGGAAGAATGGTCCAAAATCACGCCTGAGCAACGCGTGCGACTCGTTTCTCCATACAGGAGGCGGAGCCTTGAAGCCATCATTACCAACAAAGGATTTTGTACCGAATATTAAATACATTTCAGTTAGCGGGTTCCATTTTATTACACAGAACTTCATTTCTGAACGGATTTGTTTTTTTGTCTTTGTATGTATGGATTGGATGGGTTGTCACCGATGTGGGGAACATTTCATGTCAATATCACCTTTACCAATAGATTTACAGTACCTTGAAAAAGTATTCATACCCCTTGAAATGTCCCACATTTTGTCATGTTACAACCAAAAACGTAAATGTATTGGGATTTTATGTGATAGACCAACACAAAGTGTCACATAATTGTGAAGTGGAAGGAAAATGATAAATTATACAAATATATATGTGAAAAGTGGGGGGGGCATTTGTATTAAGCCCCCTTTACTCTGATACCCCTAACTATAATCTAGTGGAGCCAATTGCCTTCAGAAGTCACCTGATTAGTAAATAGAGTCCACCTGTGTGTCATTTAATGTCAGTATAAATACAGCTGTTCTGTGAAGCCCTCAGAGGTTTGTTAGAGAACCTTAGTGAACAAACGGCATCATGAAGGCCAAGGAACACACCAGACAGGTCAGGGATAAAGTTGTGGAGAAGTATAAAGCAGGGTTAGGTTATAAAGAAATCTCCCAAGCTTTGATCATCTCACGGAGCTCTGTTCAATCCATCATCGGAAAATGGAAAGAGTATGGCACAACTGCAAACCTACCAAGACATGGCCGTCCACCTAAACTGACCGGCCGGGCAAGGAGAGTATTCATCAGAGAAGAGCCAAGAGGTCCATGGTAACTCTGGAGGAGCTGCAGAGATCCACAGCTCAGGTGGGAGAATCTGTCCACAGGACAACTATTAGTCGTGTTCTCCACAAATCTGACCTTTATGGAAGAGTGACAAGAAGAAAGACATTGGTGAAAGAAAGTCATAAGAAGTCCTGTTTGTAGTTTGTGAGAAGCCATGTGGAGGACACAGCAAACATGTGGAAGAAGGTGATCTGGTCACATGAGACCAAAATTCAACTTTTTGACCTAAAAGTAAAACGCTATGTGTGGGGAAAACTAACACTGCCCATCCCCCTGAACACACCATCCCCACCGTGAAACATGGTGGTGGCAGCATCATGTGGTGGGGATTCTTTTCTTAAGCAGGGACAGGGAAGCTGGTCAGAGTTGATGGGAAGATGGATGGAGACAAATGCAGGACAATCTTAGAAGAAAACTTGTAATGCCCCGTACACACAATCAGAATTTCCGTCAGAAAAAACTTGGATGGTTTTTCCGATGGAATTCCGCTCAAGCTTGCCTTGCATAGACACGGTCACACATAAGTTCTCTGAACTTTCGACCGTCAAGAACGCGGTGACGTACAACACTATGACGAGCAGAGAAAATAAAGTTCAATGCTTCTGAGCATGCGTGATTTTTTGCGCGTCCGAATTGCATACAGACAATCGCATTTTCAGATAGGAACTTTTCCTGGCTGAAAAATTAGAGAACATGCTCTCAATCTTTTGGTGGCTGGAATTCTGCCAGCAAAAGACCGATGGAGCATACACTCGATCGCATTTTCTGACAAAAAGCTCTCATCTGAGTTTGATCATGTGTACGCGGCATTAGAGTCTGCAGGAGACTTGAGACTGGGGTGGAGGTTCACCTTCCAGCAGGACAACGACCCGAAACATCCAGCCAGAGCTACAATGGAATGGTTTAGATCAAAGCATATTCATGTGTTAGAATGGCCCAGTCACAGTCCAGACCTAAATCACATTGAGAATCTGTGGCAAGACTTGAAAATTGCTGTTCACAGACGCTCTCCATCCAATCTGACAGAGCTTGAGATATTTTACAAAGAAGAATGGGCAGAAATGTCCTCTCTAGATGTGCAAAGCTGGTAGAGACACCCCCAAAAAGACTTGTAGAGAAAGGGGGTTCTACAAAGTATTGACTCCGGGGGGCGCCATACAAATGTACCCCCCCCACACTTTTCACATATTTATTTGTATCATTTATAATTTTGAATTGGGGCTATTATTGAAGGGCGGGGTGGGGGTTCACGGATCACATATGAACCAGGGCTTAACGGGACAGGTTCCCCTCAGAACAGGCCTCGCCATGGTCCACCAAAGAAGTTGAGGTCACGTGCTCAGCGTCATATCCAGAGGTTGTCTTTGGGAAATAGACGTATGAGTGCTGCCAGCATTGCTGCAGAGGTTGTAGGGGTGGGGGGTCAGCCTGTCAGTGCTCAGACCATACGCCGCACACTGCATCAAATTGGTCTGCATGGCTGTCGTCCCAGAAGGAAGCCTCTTCTAAAGATGATGCACAAGAAAGACCACAAACAATTTGCTGAAGACAAGCAGACTAAGGACATGGATTACTGGAACCATGTCCTGTGGTCTGATGAGACCAAGATAAACGTATTTGGTTCAGATGGTGACAAGTGTGTATGGGGGCAACCAGGTGAGGAGGACAAAGACAAGTGTGTCTTGTCTACAGTCAAGCATGGTGGTGGGAGTGTCATGGTCTGGGGCTGCATGAGTGCTGCCGGCACTGGGGGGCTACAGATCATTGAGGGAACCATGAATGCCAACATGTACTGTGATATACTGAAGCAGAGCATGATCCCCTCCCTTCAGAGACTGGACCGCAGGGCAGTATTCCAACATGATAACCACCCCAAACACACCTCCAAGACCACCACTGCCTTGCTAAAGAAGCTGAGGGTAAAGGTGATGGACTGGCCAAGCATGTCTCCAGACCTAAACCCTATTGATCATCTGTGGGACATCCTCAAACGGAAGGTGGAGGAGCGCAAGATCTCTAACATCCACCAGCTCTGTGATGTCATCATGGAGGAGGGGAAGAGGACTCCAGTGACAACCTGTGAAGCTCTGGTGACCTCCATGTCTAAGAGGGTTAAGGCAGTGCTGGAAAATAATGGTGGCCACACAAAATATTGACACTTTGGGCCCAATCTGGACATTTTCACTTAGGGGTGTACTGACTTTTGTTGCCAGCGGTTTAGACTTTAATGGCTGTGTGTTGAGTTATTTTGAGGGGACAGCAAATTTACACTGTTATACAAGCTGTACACTCACTACTTTACATTGTAGACAAGTGTCATTTCTTCATTGTTGTCACATGAAAAGATAGAAGAAAAGATTTACACAAATGTCACTGAGGGGTGTACTTACTTTTGTCAGATACTGTGTATCCTATATACCAGTCAATGATCCCCTTGACTATGGGATCTGATGTCAGCTTTCAAGAGAAAAGCAATTGTGTTGTGAGATCGCCCTCTAGTGGCCAATCTACAAATCCAAAAATGTATATAACCTGAACACTAATGCCCCGCACACACGATCGAACATTCCGACAACAAAATCCGTGTTTTTTTTTTTTTCAGACGGATGTTGGCTCAAACTTGTCTTGCATACACACGGTCGCACAAATGTTGTCGGAAATTTCAAACGTCAAGAACGCGGTGGCGTACAACGCGTACGGCAAGCCGAGAAAAATGAAGTTCAATAGCCAGCGCGGCTCCTTCTGCTTGATTCCGAGCATTGTGTGGAATTTTGTGCGTCGGAATTGTGTACGCACGCTCGGAATTTCCGACAACAACTCTTGTTGTCGGAAAATTTGAGAACCTGCTCTCAAACATTTGTTGGCGGAAATTCCGACAGCAAATGTTCTATGGAGCGTACACACGGTCGGACTTTCCCACAACAAGCTCACATCCAACATTTGTTGTCGGAAAATCCGATCGTGTGTACAGGGCATTAAACTTCATATAATATAATCTGTAACATGCTAATCACTTTGTGCCCCCCCCCCGGAGTAATCTTTTTTAAACATTTTCAGACATGTTAAAATGATCATCAATTTACTTAGAGCCCCTCCCCCCTCATACATTATTGGGGGATTTCAATACAGCACTACTGTGTTTTATTGCGTTCAGCCACTACGACCCTTTTAAAACGCAGGCCTGATTAAAAAAATCTCCTGTTTTGGTAATTTTACTGACGTGTGGAAGATTTAGGTAGTTCCGTAGTGGCGCTCTTAACGCACCAAATTCAAAAATAATTAGAAAACGAGGTGTGTTAATTAAATACCCCACTTAAGGACCCGGAAGGATTGTCCCCTTAATGACCAGGCCATTTTTTGCGATTCGGCACCTCGTCGCTTTTACTGACAATCGCGTGGGGTCGTGCGGCGCTGTACCCAAACAAAATTTATGTCCTTTTTTCCCCACAAATAGAGCTTTCTTTTGGTGGTATTTAGTTACCTCTGCGGTTTTTATTTTTTGCGCTTTAAACAAAAAAAAGACAGACAATTTTGAAAAAAAAAAAAAATTTTTTTTCTTTCTGCTATAATAAATATTGCCCCCCAAAAATGATATTATTCATCAGTTTAGACCGATATATATATATTCTGTTACATATTTTTGGTTAAAAAAATAAATAAATAAAATCGCAATAGGCGTATATTGATTGGTTTGTACAAAAGTTATAGCAACTACAAAATAGGGGATAGATTTAGGGACTTTTATTTATTTTTTTATTGTTTTTACTGGTAATGGCGGCGATCTGCGATTGCTAGCGGGACTGCAACATTGCGGCGGACAGATCTGACCCCAAATGACACTTTTTTTGGGGACCAGTGACATTATTACAATACATTGATCAGGGCTATAAAAGTGTACCGATCAATGTAAAAATGACACTGGCAGGGAAGGGGTTAACACTAGGGGGGCGATCAAGCGGTTAACTGTGTTCCCTGGGTGTGTTCTAACTGTAAGGGGGGATGGGCTTGCTGGGACAACACAGAGATCGCTGGGAACAGAAGATCTCTGTCATGTCATCTGGCAGAACGGGGGATCCGCCTTGTTTACATTTGCAGTTCCCCGTTCTGCCTCTGTACACCCCGATCGCGGGTTGCCGGAGGACATCGAGTCCGCCGCACCCACAGGGACGCTCCTGCAGCTCGCGGCGGGTGTGCGCGCCCCCGCTATCTCCTGTGCGGACACCGACGTACCCCTACGGCGGTTTGCGCAGGAGAGCCGACCTGCCGCTGTATAATGACGGTGGCTGATCGGCAAGCGGTTAAATAACTCCCCTTTATTTACATGTATTACAAATGTAATGCTCGTCCCCTTCAATATATTCTCCATTTGCACTAATACAATAATACGTAAAAATGTCAAATTGACACGTTGTTCATCTTTTAAACTAATGCCGCGTACACACGAGCGGACTTTACGGCAGACTTTGCCCGGCGGACTTTTTGACGGACTTTCTGAATGAACGGACTTGCCTACACACGATCAACCAAAGTCCGACGGATTGGTACGTGATGACGTACACCGGACTAAAACAAGGAAGTTGATATCCAGTAGCCAATAGCTGCCCTAGCGTCGGTTTTTGTCCGTCGGACTTGCATACAGACGGCGGACTTTTCGACCGGCTCCGAGTCCGTCGGACAGATTTGAAACAAGTTTCGTTTCTAGGTCCGTCAAACTTTTGAGAAAACAAAGTCCGCTGGAGCCCACACACGATCGAATTGTCCGACGGACTCCGGTACGCCGGACCAAGTATGCCGTAAAGTCCGCTCGTGTGTACGCGGCATTAGAATTTTTTCGGCACACTACAGAAAACACAACCAAACTAAATGGCGACTCACAATCAGCTAAGCGTCATTGAGTGTTGCTGCTTGTCATGCAGGTTCAAAGATGTTCAGGGTCACCACGCATGCAGTTATAACCGGTTCTGGCTGCTTTGTTTACTAGGTGGGATCGCAGTCTCGTTATTTAATAGACACACCTCATATAATTATTCAAAAATAAGACCTACTCTAAGTCAAGGGGGGGAGACGGGCAGAGTGCCTGTCTCTATACACAGTGTAGCACAACGGTATATTTGCCACCCTATATCTGTCGCTGGCTGTTAAGGACGCTGTTGGTTGCACCGCCTCCTAGCTACCAGTGATGCTGCAGTGGGTGGAGCCTGAGACACTAGTTCTCCATCAGGTCCACTCTCGCTTTGTGATTGACAGCAGGCGGTGGGCTGGTACTATAGCCAGTGGCAGGCTGTCTATTGGCTAAGTATCCGCCCACTATCTGCTGTCAGTCACAAGGGGAGAAGACCCAATGGGGAACCGGTGTGTCTGTGAATCCCCATAAGGCTCCACCCCCTCCAGTGCTCCCTGCCGCTGCTGTGCTGTCTGATAGGTGCGGCGGCGAGGAGGAAGCGCACTTGCACTGAGGGCGGAGTGTCCTGCCCAGTATGCAGCTTGCAATATTTTAAGCATAGGTGTGCGCAGACTATTGCATTAGGGTGTGCATCCCAACTCATATACGTGTGTATGTGTATATATACTGCCGGTGTCAGAAGAGCCGTGGACAATGTCAGTAGGGCAGAGGTAGGTGGCAGTAGTTTTTATTTTTATTATTTTATAAAATTTTATTTTTTTTACTATTTTTTAACATTTTTATTATTATTATTTTTAACAATTTTATTTTTCTAATTCTTTTTTAATTAGTTTTTTTCAATCAGACTGTACATTGTAACTTTGTAGAAGGAGGAGGAGGCGGCATTTCCTCAGTCTCCCCTCCCCCAGTGACCAGACTGTACATTGTAACTTTGTAGAAGGAAGAGGAAGTATTTCCTCAGTCTCCCCTCCCCCATTGATCAGACTGTACATTGTAACTTTGTATAAGGAGGAGGAGTCATTTCCTCAGTCTCCCCTCCCCCAGTGACCAGACTGTACATTGTAACTTTGTAGAAGGAAGAGGAAGTATTTCCTCAGTCTCCCCTCCCCCAGTGACCAGACTGTACATTGTAACTTTGTAGAAGGAAGAGGAAGTATTTCCTCAGTCTCCCCTCCCCCAGTGATCAGGCTGTACATTGTAACTTTGTAGAAGGAAGAGGAAGTATTTCCTCAGTCTCCACTCCCCCAGTGACCAGACTGTACATTGTAACTTTGTAGAAGGAAGAGGAAGTATTTCCTCAGTCTCCCCTCCCCCAGTGATCAGGCTGTACATTGTAACTTTGTAGAAGGAAGAGGAAGTATTTTCTCAGTCTCCCCTCCCCCAGTGATCAGACTGTACATTGTAACTTTGTAACAAATCACATGGTGAAAGGCTGCAGCAGGGGGCTGATCTGTGTCAGGCATTTGTGAACACAGCAAAGTATACCAGGATTTACATGATGGTTTCATCTCTGAGCCGACGTCTCATGCAGGAAGTAGATGGTGATCCTGTGTGATGCTTGAACAAAGATGGTGCTGTCCTTCTGGAGAGAAAAGCAGATGATGGCATTGTCAGGGGGAGTCCTGTAATCTGACACACCAGTCAGCATGCTGAACGTAACAGAGTACACCCCTCAGTCACATTTGTGTAAATCTTACCGACGCCTCGTTCTAAGGTAAGCATTTCATAATGAGCTAGTATGCGCTGAATACTAGCTCATTATGCCCTTACCTTACAGGTTTTGTTTTGTTTTTTTTTTGTAATTTTTTTTTTTGTCCTGTGGGTTTACAACCACTTTAAAAAAAAGAAAACAAATAAAATTAGACATGCTGTCTGCCAATAGAACTTAACCAAAAAGTGCATTCTATGCATCCAAAAATATAGAAAATATACCAAATCAAATCATTATTATTCAACCATAAAATAAAAGCCTCATGCATGTGTCCTGCTTCTTAATATAGGGGGGTCAACAATACCAAGAGTTGGTGAAATACGGGGTACGTCATCCGGAGATAATTCCGAAAATCATCCGGATTATTCTCCTGGAGCTCCCGCAGCAAAGGCATATGAGATCCTTGGTCACCATTAATAAAGCAAACCAATTTTTGGTCCAAGAAATCCTCCTCCTCCTGGACTTGGGTCAAAGCAATAACTCCAAGGCCAATAATAAATAACACGTTATCTCCTCCGATTCCACAACATGTCTGGTTGACGAGCGGCCGTTCAGAAAAGAAATGAAAAGCGCAAATCAACACTCACCAAACTTCTACTAACATGAAATTAGCAGAAGGAACCCAAAGGGAGGCACTAAAGAGCTGAAAAACCACGTAGTACGTCACTACGTTCGTGTTTGTTGGCCGACAATTCCTTGCTGTTTGTATGCAAGACAAAATCCAGGCACACGCCTTCAGACAAGAGTCCGAGGTTTTGTCTGTGGAAAATCCGATCGTGTGTACGAGGCTTAAGTCTGCTTGTCTTCAGCAAACTGTTTGTGGTCTTTCTTGTCCATCATCTTTAGAAGAGGCTTCCTTCTGGGATGACAGCCATGCAGACCAATTTGATGCAGTGTGCGGCGTATGGTCTGAGCACTGACAGGCTGACCCCCCCACCCCTACAACCTCTGCAACAATGCTGGCAGCACTCATACGTCTATTTCCCAAAGACAACCTCTGGATATGACGCTGATCACGTGACCTCAACTTCTTTGGTGGACCATGGTGAGGCCTGTTCTGAGTGGAACCTGTCCTGTTATACCGCTGTATGGTCTTGGCCACCGTGCTGCAGATCAGTTTCAGGGTCTTGGCAATCTTCTTATAGCCTAGACCATCTTTATGTAGAGCAACAATTCTTTTTTTCAGATCCTCAGAGAGTTCTTTGCCATGAGGTGCCATGTTGTACTTCCAGTGACCAGTATGAGAGAGTGAGAGCGATAACACCAAATTTAACACACCTGCTCCCCATTCACACCTGAGACCTTGTAACACTAACGAGTCACATGACACCGGGGAGGGAAAATGGCTAATTGGGCCCAATTTGGAGATTTTCACTTAGGGGTGTACTGACTTTTGTTGCCAGCGGTTTAGACATTAATGGCTGTGTGTTGAGTTATTTTGAGGGGACAGTAAATTTACACTGTTATACAAGCTGTACACTCACTACTTTACATTGTAGACAAGTGTCATTTCTTCAGTGTTGTCACATGAAAAGAGAGAAGAAAAGATTTACACAAATGTCACTGAGGGGTGTACTTACTTTTGTCAGGTACTGTATCTGATTTTAGGGCCACTCGCTGCGAATCTTTGGGCTGCAATGTGCACGGTGTCCTGTAGATGGCGCTGGGGGAGCAGGAAAGTGCAGCTCGCAGCTGATGGAGATAAGTGAGGGTGATGAGCAGGGTGGGTGATGAGCAGGGTGGGGGATGAGCAGGGTGGGGGATGAGCAGTGAGGGTGATGAGCAGGGTGGGGGATGAGCAGGGTGGGGGATGAGCAGGGTGGGGGATGGAGAGAAGGGAATGGGGCGGATGAAGGAGATCTTTCCAGGAAATCAGTAAGTTTGGATTTGTGTCTTTGGTAGTCGCAGAGTCGCCTCCCACAACCAATGAAATGTCTCTTTTCTGATGCTCTGAAAGTGAGACATGGAGGCTCCCATTGGGTGTCCTTCCTTCTGAAGATGCTACTCGCCTGGCTGTCAGTGTGGCCCTCTGGCATCAGCTTCTTGGTGCAAATATGGACTTCTGACATTCCTGAACCGCATATTTATGGCCCATGTACATTTTTAGAGTGCGGTTATGTGGCTGAGGCCGCCCATCGGCAATAATAATAGGCTGACAATGAATCAAAATTAAATATGAGCTCCGGCGTGTTCGCACAGCCCACGTGCAGAGTTCGCCAGGAAGTCGGCGCGGCGCTAATCTCAGGCACTGAGACATTGTCCCGATGTGCGGCTTCAGAGATCGGGAAATGTCTCCCTGCCTGTGATTAGCGCCGTGCCGACTTCCTGGCTCTGCACGTGGGCTGTGCGAACACGCCGGAGCTCATCCTTAATCAAAATATTCCACAAATCGGATCTGAAACAAAATTTGTGATGAACTCGGACGTACTGGTGAATGGCGGGGAGCTGCCACACGGGGGGCTCCAAACTACGGCCTGCCGCCAGATTTTCACCCCTCCCCCCGATGTAAAGGGCGAGTGGGGGGTTCTGATGGGGCATCTAAGGGGGAACACTGATGGGGATGCTGATGTATGGGGGGGGGGGGTTCAAAATTGTTCTGAATCTTTGATCTCCAAACTGCGGCCCGGGGGCCTGATGGGTCACTTTGCTCACCTTTATCCAGCCGTTGGGGCATTATTCCTCCCGCTCATACGAGGCTCTATTCCTCTGACACCAATGATGCTCCTCTCTTCTCCAACAAAGAGCCTGCCAACGTTTTGTGACAGTGAAAATTTACTTTCGCTTTAACCACGAATCAAAGAAAAGCTGCGGTCTCCAAATTGTGGCCCTTGGTGCACTATTCCTCCCCCGCCGGTACCAATGATGGGGGCGCCGTTCCTCCCGCCGGTACCAATGATGGGGGCGCCGTTCCTCCCACCGGTACCAATGATGGGGGCGCCGTTCCTCCCACCGGTACCAATGATGGGGGCGCCGTTCCTCTCGCCGGTACCAATGATGGCGGCGCCGTTCCTCCCGCCGGTACCAATGATGGGGGCGCCGTTCCTCTCGCCGGTACCAATGATGGCGGCGCCGTTCCTCCCGCCGGTACCAATGATGGGGGCGCCGTTCCTCCCGCCGGTACCAATGATGGGGGTGCCGTTCCTCCCGCCAGTACCATTGATGGGGGCGCCGTTTCTCCCGCCAGTACCATTGATGGGGGCGCCGTTTCTCCCGCCGGTACCAATGATGGGGGCGCCGTTCCTCCCGCCGGTACCATTGATGGGGGCGCTGTTTCTCCCGCCGGTACCATTGATGGGGGCGCCGTTCCTCCCGCCGGTGCCAATGATGGGGGCGCCGTTCCTCCCGCCGGTGCCAATGATGGGGGCGCCGTTCCTCCCACCGACGCCAATGATGGGGGCGTCGTTCCTCCCGCCGGTACCAATGATGGGGGGCGCCGTTCCTCCCGCCGGTACCAATGATGGGGGCGCCGTTCCTCCCGCCGGTACCAATGATGGGGGCGCCGTTCCTCGCGCCAGTGCCAATGATGGG
Organism: Aquarana catesbeiana; assembly: GCF_042186555.1. Taxonomy (NCBI): domain Eukaryota; kingdom Metazoa; phylum Chordata; class Amphibia; order Anura; family Ranidae; genus Aquarana; species Aquarana catesbeiana. Next base: position 4,382,542 of record NC_133336.1, read on the forward strand.
GGCGCCGTTCCTCGCGCCGGTGCCAATGATGGGGGTGCCGTTCCTCGCGCCGGTGCCAATGATGGGGGCGCCGTTCCTCCCGCCGGTGCCAATGATGGGGGCGCCGTTCCTCCCGCCGGTACCAATGATGGGGGCGCCGTTCCTCCCGCCGGTGCCAATGATGGGGGCGCCGTTCCTCCCGCCGGTGCCAATGATGGGGGCGCCGTTCCTCCCGCCGGTACCAATGATGGGGGCGCCGTTCCTCCCGCCGGTACCAATGATGGGGGCGCCGTTCCTCCCGCCGGTACCAATGATGGGGGCGCCGTTCCTCCCGCCGGTACCAATGATGGGGGCACCGTTCCTCCCGCTGGTACCAATGATGGGGGCACCGTTCCTCCCGCTGGTACCAATGATGGTTGAGACACTAAAAGCCCTTTCACACTCACAGCGCCCGAGTGCCGCTAAAACTTTACCGTCATTTTTGCAGAGCTTTTTGGGCACTAGCGGGGCACTTTTAACCCCCACTAGCGGCTGAATAAAGTGTTAAAACGCCTGCAAAGCGCCACTGCCGAGCAGCTTTACAGGCACTGCCCATTGATTTCAATGGGCAGGGGTGCTTTACACTGCTCCTAAAGCTGTTTTCAGGACTTTTTTTTTTACATGCGCCCCAGTGTGAAAGCCCTTGGGCCCCCAGGCTTTTACACTGGGATTGCAGATGAGGCTTTTTACAGGCGCTATTTTTAGCACTAAAACGCCTGAAAAACGCCTCCAGTTTGAAAGGGGTCTAAGAAGCCAGGAAAGTACAAATGCCCCCCAAACGACCCTTTTTTGGAAAGCAGACAGTCCAAGGTATTTAGTAGGAGGCATGGCGAGTTTTTTGAAGTTGTAATTTTTTCCCACAATTCTTTTTTCCCCCTTGTTATTATGACAATTTTGTGAAAAAAAAAAAAAAAAAAAAAAGTTCACACACACACACGGCATATACATACCACACATTACACCCTAAAATACATTCTACTACTCCTCCTGAGTATGGCAATAACCCATGTGTGAGCCTGGCCACATACAGAGGCCCAACATGCAGGGAGCGCCATCAGGTGTTCTAGGGACAGAAATTTCATATCTGATTTGACTATCTATTACACTTTTGTGTGGCACGGATAAAGCACTGATGTGGCATGGATGAGACACGGATGAAGCACTGATGTGGCATGGATGAGACACGAATGAAGCACTGATGTGGCATGGATGAGACACGGATGAAGCACTGATGTGGCATGGATGAGACACGGATGAAGCACTGATGTGGCATGGATAAGACACGGATGAAGCACTGATGTGGCATGGATGAGACACGGATGAAGCACTGATGTGGCATGGATGAGACACAGATGAAGCACTGATGTGGCATGGATGAGACACGGATGAAGCACTGATGTGGCATGGATGAGACACGGATGAAGCACTGATGTGGCATGGATGAGACACGGATGAAGCACTGATGTGGCATGGATGAGACACGGATGAAGCACTGATGTGGCATGGATGAGACACGGATGAAGCACTGATGTGGCATGGATGAGACACGGATGAAGCACTGATGTGGCATGGATGAGACACGGATGAAGCACTGATGTGGCATGGATGAGACACGGATGAAGCACTGATGTGGCATGGATGAGACACGGATGAAGCACTGATGTGGCATGGATGAGACACGGATAAAGCACTGATGTGGCATGGATGAGACACGGATGAAGCACTGATGTGGCATGGATGAGACACGGATGAAGCACTGATGTGGCATGGATGAGACACGGATGAAGCACTGATGTGGCATGGATGAGACACGGATGAAGCACTGATGTGGCATGGATGAGACACGGATAAAGCACTGATGTGGCATGGATGAGACACGGATAAAGCACTGATGTGGCATGGATGAGACACGGATGAAGCACTGATGTGGCATGGATGAGACACGGATAAAGCACTGATGTGGCATGGATGAGACACGGATGAAGCACTGATGTGGCATGGATGAGACACGGATGAAGCACTGATGTGGCATGGATGAGACACGGATGAAGCACTGATGTGGCATGGATGAGACACGGATGAAGCACTGATGTGGCATGGATGAGACACGGATGAAGCATTGATGTGGCATGGATGAGACACGGATGAAGCACTGATGTGGCATGGATGAGACACGGATAAAGCACTGATGTGGCATGGATGAGACACGGATGAAGCACTGATGTGGCATGGATGAGACACGGATGAAGCACTGAGGTTGCATGGATGGGGATAGATGAGCCATGGATGGAGATGGATTAGAGTGGATGAATGAGCCATTGATGGCACAGATCAGCGCTGTGGAAACTTCAGTTCCTGCCTACAGAGATGCTGCACCTCCTCTCTCCTCTCCTAACACAATGTATCGATCGGTGTGGGGGGGGGGGAGCTGAACCGGATACGCTCCGGTTTGTTGACAACTGATCGCTCTGTTATTGGCCCTTGACCCCGATCCGTGATGTGCCGGGTCTAAAAGACCTGACGGTCACGGACATTCCCGGGTGGGCACGATTCTGGGAGGACGTCATTGTACGCCCTCCCAGAGTTATCCGACCGTGCTGTAGCCATCATTCAGCTATGGCCCGGTCGGTAAGTGGTTAAAGTGGTTGTATATTCTCTGTATCCCCAGTGAAGTGATCGGCCTCATGTGATACACAGAAATGAAACAAACCTTCCTACATAAGTTGTACCTGTTTATCTGCAGCCCTCTCTCTTCTACAGACATTCAAATCCAGAATTTTATACTGCTTGTCTGAGCTGAAGTTACATCAGTGAGGAGAGCTCTGATAGCTGATTGGAGGGAAGGGACACACACCTCTAAACGCAGCACACAGGAATAGAGCTGAGGCTGTCAGTCGCAGGCTGTGTGCTGGAGCTCCCTCCCCTGTCACCTTTTATCTCTTGGTGTCAGGAAAACCTGTCAGAAGTGACTCATGCTGGTAGCAGAGGAAGGGAGGCAACAGACAGAAATTGCACTTAATAATCAAAGTATGTGGTGTATCGCTACCGATCCTCTTCGATCAAGTATTCGCCAATACCGATACCGAGCACCGATACTTTGCGGTGCAATTTGCATCAATACAAAAAAAAAACTGGTGTAAATTGCACTTCAAAGAATTGCATACGATTCGAACAGGAATGCGGAGCGATTCCTGCCCGAATCGCATGCAATTTCCCCGACTGCTCTTGTGTGTGTAGAAAGGAAAAAGCGCCATCTAGTGGGCAGTTTAAAGATGTTAGAACTCACAGTACATATCTGGCCACATGCAAAATAATCTACATGGGTGTCCCGATCCGCCGATGATAGCAAATCGGGGCCGCTGGAGGAGAAGTTCCGGGACCCCGTTGGGTATAGGGTGGAAGTGATGTCAGCTTGGGGGCGGACCTTCTCTATATCTCCTCCAGCTTTAGCACCTCCGGTGGCCGTGAATTGCTGCTATTGGTGGATCGGGACACCTATGTAGATTATTTTGCATGTGGCCAGATATCTACTTTGAGTTCTATCGTTTTGTTTTTTTGTTTTTTCATACTGCCCACTAGATGGCGCTTTTCCCTTTCTATAAACACACACAGGAGCGGTGGGGGAAATCGCATGGGATTCTTCTTTTGTATTGATGCAAATTGCGCAGCAAAGTATCGGTTTTGGTATCGGGAGCATTTGGGTGAGTACCGATACTTGTGCAAATGCTTGGAATCTATACTGGTATCGGTATCATTGTGGAAGGTGTTTTATAGTTCCGGCACAAGGAGAACAGTTGAGGATATTATATGTTGTATTTTGGATACAGCTCTGTGTTTTATGATTTCTATTTTTTTTATTGGTTTTGTTTTGTAGTACACCGCGGTAATTTTATGTCTTTTGTTTATTGAGATTTACTACATCACTCTCATTATGATATTATAATAGGTACGGCATCACACAGGCAAGTAGACCCATAATAAAACATAACCCTAGAAAAGGGGTGGGGGTGCATTTTTTTAAAATTCTTTTTACAATATCTTGTTTGGTTTTGATCAGCACTTTGGGAGTCATGGTAGCGCTACAACACATAATTGTATCATTTAGATTAACAGTATCTGACAAAAGTAAGTACACCCCTCAGTGACATTTGTGTAAATCTTTTCTTCTATCTTTTCATGTGACAACACTGAAGAAATGACACTTGTCTACAATGTAAAGTAGTGAGTGTACAGCTTGTATAACAGTGTAAATTTGCTGTCCCCTCAAAATAACTCAACACACAGCCATTAATGTCTAAACCGCTGGCAACAAAAGTCAGTACACCCCTAAGTGAAAATCTCCAAATTGGGCCCAAAGTGTCAATATTTTGTGTGGCCGCCATTATTTTCCAGCACTGCCTTAACCCTCTTGGGCATGGAGGTCACCAGAGCTTCACAGGTTGTCACTGGAGTCCTCTTCCCCTCCTCCATGATGACATCACAGAGCTGGTGGATGTTAGAGACCTTGCGCTCCTCCACCTTCTGTTTGAGGATGTCCCACAGATGATCAATAGGGTTTAGGTCTGGAGACATGCTTGGCCAGTCCATCACCTTTACCCTCAGCTTCTTTAGCAAGGCAGTGGTGGTCTTGGAGGTGTGTTTGGGGTGGTTATCATGTTGGAATACTGCCCTGCGGCCCAGTCTCTGAAGGGAGGGGATCATGCTCTGCTTCAGTATATCACAGTACATGTTGGCAGTCATGGTCCCCTCAATGATCTGTAGCCCCCCCAGTGCCGGCAGCACTCATGCAGCCCCAGACCATGACACTCCCACCACCATGCTTGACTGTAGACAAGACACACTTGTCTTTGTCCTCCTCACCTGGTTGCCCCCACACACGCTTGTCACCATCTGAACCAAATACGTTTATCTTGGTCTCATCAGACCACAGGACATGGTTCCAGTAATCCATGTCCTTAGTCTGCTTGTTTTCAGCAAACTGTTTGTGGTCTTTCTTGTACATCATCTTTAGAAGAGGCTTCCTTCTGGGATGACAGCCATGCAGACCAATTTGATGCAGTGTGCGGCGTATGGTCTGAGCACTGACAGGCTGACCCCCCACCCCTACAACCTCTGCAGCAATGCTGGCAGCACTCATACGTCTATTTCCCAAAGACAACCTCTGGATATGACGCTGAGCACGTGACCACAACTTCTTTGGTGGACCATGGCGAGGCCTGTTCTGAGAGGAACCTGTCCTGTTATACCTCTGTATGGTCTTGGCCACCGTGCTGCAGCTCAGTTTCAGGGTCTTGGCAATCTTCTTATAGCCTAGGCCATCTTTATGTAGAGCAACAATTCTTTTTTTTTCAGATCCTCAGAGAGTTCTTTGCCATGAGGTGCCATGTGATACGGAAGGGGGAATTGGGAATTTATATGAAACAAGACACTTGGGTAGATTAAATCAATCACTATAGTAAAAAATAATAATTTATTGGCAACATGGGAGGAGGTAGTACAGTGGATAACATTAATAGTAGATCAATCTATAATTAGCAGAATGAAAAGGCATGATAGGATCATAACACAATAACATTCATAGTACAGTAGCATAGTTACATATAATTGATAATGAACCAGCAGTACACTCCAACATATCTATATACTATTAGCCAATAAAGTATAATTGATAATTTAAACAGATCAAACCCATGGTAGAATGATGATTATTGTGGCATAGCATCCAATAGTCAAAAGCTCGACGCGTTTCTTGGATTGTTTCCACTCATCAGGAGCAGCTATACATTGGGGGTACCTATGATAGACAATAAGTTAATAATCAATGGTAATTGATTATAGTAGGAAGAGAGGGGACATATACCAGTGGTCCTATCAACTCTTACCTATGATATGCATGAAAGTAAATCATGGTATTGAAGGTATATATCAAAGGCATGAGGAGGCATAAGGACCACTGGTATATGTCCCCTCTCTTCCTACTATAATCAATTACCATTGATTATTAACTTATTGTCTATCATAGGTACCCCCAATGTATAGCTGCTCCTGATGAGTGGAAACAATCCAAGAAACGCGTCGAGCTTTTGACTATTGGATGCTATGCCACAATAATCATCATTCTACCATGGGTTTGATCTGTTTAAATTATCAATTATACTTTATTGGCTAATAGTATATAGATATGTTGGAGTGTACTGCTGGTTCATTATCAATTATATGTAACTATGCTACTGTACTATGAATGTTATTGTGTTATGATCCTATCATGCCTTTTAATTCTGCTAATTATAGATTGATCTACTATTAATGTTATCCACTGTACTACCTCCTCCCATGTTGCCAATAAATTATTATTTTTTACTATATTGATTGATTTAATCTACCCAAGTGTCTTGTTTCATATAAAGTCCCAATTCCCCCTTCCGTATCAAATAACTAGGGATGGAGACCGGTGTACTGGATGGTCACGGCTCATACAAAGTCCCACCTGTATTTTAATCTTTTTTCATGATGTGCCATGTTGTACTTCCAGTGACCAGTATGAGAGAGTGAGAGCGATAACACCAAATTTAACACACCTGCTCCCCATTCACACCTGAGACCTTGTAATACTAACGAGTCACATGACACTGGGGAGGGAAAATGGCGAATTGGGCCCAATTTGGAGATTTTCACTTAGGGGTGTACTGACTTTTGTTGCCAGCGGTTTAGACATTAATGGCTGTGTGTTGAGTTATTTTGAGGGGACAGTAAATTTACACTGTTATACAAGCTGTACACTCACTACTTTACATTGTAGACAAGTGTCATTTCTTCAGTGTTGTCACATGAAAAGATAGAACATATTTACAAATTTGTGTACCAACTTGTGAGATCTTGTATATATTGCTGGAGGGTATATCATTCAGTGCCTTCGATATACTCCACATACGATTGCGCAGAACTTATTTTAATCAGAAATGACATTGATGGAGACAAGTACGCATTATAGAGGGATATGCTTTGGTCATATTTCATGTCTGAGGTTTACAACCACTTTTAAGGTAACCCCATTTATTATGAATGGGCTGCTACTACGATGTCAAAACACGACTCTCTTTATAGTGCAGTACTTATGCTGCATTGCAGTGTGTTGTGCGTCGGGCTGTACGATGTGTTGGGGTACCATTTACAATATATGACATCACGCCGCGCCTGGAAGAGGTACATTGCCCTGTGCTGTGTATGAACGGGCCCTTCGTTACAATTCACATCCCGGGGTAGTTTCATCTTCTGCCTGTTCCGCATGACATATATATGATTTATTTAGCTACATATATGTCACCTGCCGCCATACGTTGTTGCCATGGCTACGTGCGAAACGCATGATTTTGGAGGCGCACTGAAGGAGACCTTCCTCAGTCTGTCCGTGATAGAATGTGGGGCCCGTCACATACTGGGGGCCCCCCGGAGGACATTTGTCTTCCTGTCATTCTTCCAGCAGGTGATTCTCATTCATCCCTGCGGGGGATGGGTGTGGGGGGGGGGGTTGGGCAGACACATTTCTCGGTGCCCAAATTACTAATTTCTTAGCCAAAGCGGAATCTCCCCCATTCCACTTGAGGAAAAAAAATTTCTTGTTTCTATGGAGAGTTTCTGTGTATTTCGGGCTCATTCTCAGCGCCACGTTGCCGTGCACCACAACGCATGGCGGCGCATGTTAGTAATTACCATTCATCTGTGGGGGGCAGCGGGACACCCACGGAACTGGTCCCTCCCACACTGCAGCACAAAGGGGCACTGAGACACAAAGAGGACCGCACTGCAAAGGGCAGGGCACCGCAATGATTACATTGCCCCCCCCACAGTGCAGCCCCCGCCCCCCACCGCCACAGTGCCCCCAGCAATCCCAGCCCTCCTCCACAGTGCACCCAATAATCCCAGTCCTCCTCCAGTGCCCCCTGCAGCCATGCCCCCCCCCCCCCCCCGCACAGTCCCACCTCCAGCAGGGCAGAGACAGCACTTAGCCTACGTTTCCCCCTCTCCATGCCCCTCCTCCAGCCCGCGCCCCGCAGCACCTGCAGTTCTTTAGATGTTCTTCTGGGTTCTTCTATGACCTCCTGGATGAGTCGATCGTCGTCGTGCTCTTGGAGTCATTTTGGTCGGCCGGCCACTCCTGGGACGGATCACCAATGTTCCAAGTTTTCTCCATTGGTGGAGAATGGTGCTCACCGTGATTGGCTGGAGTCCCAAAATCCAAGGCCCCTTTTAGACATGTGCAGTTCGTTTCTTTCCGAATTAAAATTCAGACGAATTTCTGAATTATAATAGTACCGAATTGAAACGAATACAAAATAACTAAAAAAAAAAAAAAAAATGCGGACGAAATTTGAATTTGAATCGTGTTCAGATTAGAATAGTTTTCAAATTCGAATAGAAAAGAATAGACTAGACTAGGAAGATGGTTATATTCATTCTATTTTATAGTTTTTTTCTATACTATTGTGTTATTTTCTATTCTTTTCTATTCAAATTGATTCTATTTGAATTTTGGAAAATTGGTTATATTATTTCTGTTCTATTCTATTGTCTTTTAAAATTTTATTTGAATTTCAGAAGATGGTTATAATCTTTCTATTCTGTTCTTGTATTTTCTGTCCTATTTTGTTCTGTTTTACTCTATTATATTCTATTATTTTCTGTTATTCTTTTCTATTCTATTTTATTCTCTTTGGAAATCAGAAAGCTATTTGAATTTTGAAAACTTTTCGAATCGATTCAAAAAACAAATAAACCAAACGAATTCCAAAAACAAATTTAACAAAACGAATTTATGTAAATAACGAATTGAAACTAAACAAATTTTTTCATTCTGCACGTTTCGCCCCTTTCACATGGGCGCCTCCTTTTATTTTCAGGATCTACTTGCTCGGGGGGGGGGAATCGCTCTGCTGATCCCCACTGAGCAGGTGGATAACGGGTCCGTCTCCACCTACTGTGCAGAGCGGAGACAGTCCCGCTGTCCTCAATGGGGAGATCGGATGAAAAGGGACCGCCTATCCGTCTTCGTTCGATCCACCAGACGGATGGTAGATAGGACCTCCTTCCATCTGGATTTTGCAGAAAGGATCGGATAACGGCGGATGACAGCGGACATGTCACCGCTGACATCCACCGCTCCATAGGAGTGAATGGAGGGTTCGATCGGGTCCGCCTGAAAAACTGACAGACCTGATCGGTGCGCCCGTGTGAAAGGGGCCTTAGAAATGGCTTTGTAACCCTTTCCAGACTGATACATGTCAGTTACTTAGTTTCTCATCTGTTCTTGAATTTCTTTACATGGCGGAATGATATGTTGCTTTTTTGAGATCTTTTAGCATGCTTCACTTTGTCAGCCAGCTTCTAGTTAAGTGATTTCTTGATTCAACAGGTCTGGCAGTAATTGGCAGCAATACTCCTGCACATACATGAATGGGCCGAATAGTGACTGTACCACCATGCCTATGTAGAATGCAGGGTCGTCTTTAATATTGATTGAACCCTGGGCAAAAACTTCCTTGCCCCCCCCCCCCCCCCCGAATCCACTTATTAACTATTTGCAGGCAGTGTGGGCTCAAGGGGCACCTGGCTCGGGCCCTCACAATGATGACTGGGCCCAGGGCAACTACCCCTTTTGCCAGGTGTTAGATGGCCCTGGTGGAATGGATGTTCCCTGGTGGCCTTGCTGCCCTCTAGGGCTGGGGTTGTCCTTACAGCACTGCAGAAATGAAAAAAAGAAAGAGGCCTAGTGCATTATCCAAGAAATATTTATTAAAAAATGGTAAATGATTAAAATTTACACAGAGTTGATAAAATGCGCTCATCGGGCCACAACAAGTGGCTGAACAGAGTGTGTGTGTGTGTGTGGGGTGGGGACCTAGCCTTTGGTGCTCCTGGCTGACGCATTTCAAAGGAAAGTCCTTCTTCAGAGCCCCAGGGCCAAAATGACTCCAAGAGCACGACGACTCATCCAGAAGGTCATAAAAACCCAGAACAACATCCTAAAGAGCTGGAGGAGGCGCACGGAGAGGGGGGGGCTGGAGGAGGCGCACGGAGAGGGGGGGGCTGGAGGAGGCGCACGGAGAGGGGGGGGCTGGAGGAGGTGCACGGAGAGCAGGGGGCTGGAGGAGGTGCACGGAGAGCGGGGGGTTTGGAGGAGGTGCACGGAGAGTGGGGGTGCACGGAGAGCAGGGGGGGGGTCTGGAGAAGGTGCACGGAGAGTGGGGGTGCACGGAGAGCAGGGGGGGGTCTGGAGGAGGTGCACGGAGAGCGGGGGGGCTGGAGGAGGTGCACGGAGAGTGGGGGTGCACGGAGAGCAGGGGGGGTCTGGAGGAGGTGCACGGAGAGCAGGGGGCTGGAGGAGGTGCATGGAGAGCGGGGGGTCTGGAGGAGGTTCCACGGAGAGTGGGGGTGCACGGAGAGCGGGGGGGCTGGAGGAGGTGCACGGAGAGCAGGGGGCTGGAGGAGGTGCACAAAGAGTGGGAGGGCTGGAGGAGGTGCACAAAGTGGGGGGGCTGGAGGAGGTGCACGGAGAGCACCCTAAGTCCTGCCTCTGCCCTGCTGGAGATGGGACTGTGCAGGTGAGGAGAGTGGGGGGGGGGGGGGCATGGCTGCGGGGAGGAACTGTGGAGGGGGCCTGTGATTGCTGGGGGTGCTGTTGTGGAGGGGGGCTACACTGCTGGGGGGGGGGGCACGGTAATCATTGTGGTGCTCCTTTGCGCTGCAGGGTGTGGGACCGGCTCCGTGGGTGTCCTGACGACCCCCCACAGGTGAATGGCAATAACTGTAACATGCGTTGCACGGAAACATGGAACTGAGTATGTTCCCTAAATACACACAGAAAACCTCAATAGAAACAAGAAGAACATTTTTTTTTTCCAAGCAAATTTAGTTCAGAGAGTAAAATTGGGAGATTCCACTTTGGCTGAGGAATAAAAAATGTGGCCACTGAAAAACGTGTCCGGTCCCTGTGCTCATCTCTCACAGGAGGAATGGGGGGGGGGGAGGACACAATCTCATTCTTATGGATGAGAGTCACCTGCTGGAAGGATGACAGGGAGACAAATGTCCCGAAGCATGTGACGGGCCCCACATTCTGTCACTGAGCGATGACAGACTGAGGAAGGTCTCCTTCAGGGTCCTGGAGAAGGACTTTCCTTTGAAACATGTCAGCCAGCAGGAACCAAGGCTAGGTGCCCCCCCCGGCCCCCCCCACTGGTGGTTCCAAGCAGTCTGGGAGTGTTCAGCCACACGTTGTGTTCTGATGAGCGCATTTTATCACCTCTGTGAGTAGATTTTAATTGCTTTACCATTTTTAATACATATTTATTGGATAATGCACTAGGCCAGTGTGCCCTCTTTCTTTTATTCATTTCTGGCAAAAGTTATAGGGATTAGATTTATGGCATTTTTATTATTATTCATTTTTTCTTTACTAGTAATGGCGGCGATCTGCAATTTTTAGCGGGACTGTGACATTGCGGCGGACAAATCTGACACCTAACTGCCATTTTTTTGACACTTTTTTTGGGGAACCAGTGACATTATTACAGTGATCAGTGCTAAAAAAAATATGCACTGTTATTGTACTGACACCGGCGGGGAATGGGGTTAACATCAGGGGCGATCAAAGGGTTAAGTGTGTTCTAACTGTATGGGGGGACTGTGTGACTGGGGAAACACACAGATCTGTCTTCCTGCATAGCAGAAAGACGGGATCTGTGTGATCTCCCCTGTCAGAACAGAGATCTACCTTGTTTACACAGGCAGATCCCCGTTCTGTCATTGTGGGGGATGATCACGGGTGGCCGGCGGACATCAAGTTCGCCCCACCCGCTGATTGGCTTCCCCGCTGGGTCAGTGGGCACACACGCCCACAACCCGCTGTGGCCGAGCCAATGTACACCTACTGCGATTTGCGGGGATCGAGTCACATTGGCTGGTCCTTAAGCGGTTAGAAGGTGCGATTTACTTTGAAAGTGATGATTTATATCACACAGAATATCAGCAGACAATAGCGGTAGTCACTGTGCTTTATTAGAAGAACATGGATAGGCAGAGATAGAAACACAATTCATAGAATAATTCTGGATTCTCTATATTCCACACAACTCTCCGAAACATTCAATTATTTGTAATCATCCCATACAACGTCCACCCGAGTACAATACTGTATATACGTTGTATCCTTTTCCCTGTGTATATATATATATCATATCCATTACTTCTGCATACACAATATATCCATTCCCCCGGTATATACAGTACATTGTATCTCTTCATACTGTATTTACATTGTATCTTCTCATCCTTGCTCACATTAACCTGGCCTGATTATTCTTCAGCATGGAACGCATGGTCGCACTTTGCAGCGAGATGCGATCGGCTGGTCTTCAACTCCTCTGTGTTACCGCATTACATTTCTATCAGGTAGAAAACATTTTGGAATTTTAAGAAATTAAAAATGTAACTTAAAAAATACAAATTAAATAAAAATTGTGAACGTAAGCACCACTAAGTGTAAAAATGCATCAAGCGACTGAGAAGCTTTGCTTTCAGGGACCCCATCACACCATCGCAATAGAAAACGCACAATGTCGCCGTCTCTCCCCTCAGCTCCTGGCTGGGATTATTATGTAACTTAAGGGCAAATAAATACTAGAAAACACAGACAGCACTGCAGATGAGAGAAGAATTCTAGAGATGAAACAGGCGACCCCTTTAAAGAAGTTCATGTTTATAAGACTTTGTGAAATGAACGTAATGGAAACCACCGCGGTCTGAAAATGTGTGTTTCCTGGCTGTCACTGGAATGCATACAGGGGCTTCTGACTTTACACAGAGTTAAACTGTAATGCAACACAAGATGCGTTTTACGTGCGTTTGACTTCCTGCATTTACATGGAAAATATGGGCACGTGATTTGGAAATATTGTTTAATGCGTTTCTACTGCGTTTTCCATGTGTTGACATGGACTGTAGTGTAGACCGGGGTAGGCAACCTGGGGCCCTCCAGCTGTTGAAGAACTACAAGTCCCATCATGCCTCTGGGAGTAATTGTAACTGCCAGCCTTGCAATGCCTCATGGGAAATGTAGTTCCACAACAGCTGGAGGGCCCCCAGGTTGCCTACCCCCTGGTGTAGACGTTTTTAGCAGAACGCACAAAAGATGCAGCAAACGGGATTTTTCAAAAACGCAACACTTTGCCTTATATTGCAACCGGCTGATGTGGGGAGCTCTATAGATTATAATGGAAACTAGTTTTCATGCGCTTGTTGCGCGCCGTGATCCCGCGTTGTAGCACGTAATCGCCATGGTGTGACCGGGCCCTAAGATGGCTGACGCAGATGTGCGTCCATGTCACCATCTCTCCCCGCAGCTCCTGGCTGGGATAATTCTGTAACTTAAGCGCAAATAAATACTAGAAAACACAGACAGCACTGCAGATGGGAGAACAATTCTCGAGATGGAACAGACGACCCTTTGAAATGGCGAGTTCACGTTTATAACACTCTGCGAAGTGAACGTAATAATTGGAAACTGCCACAGTCTGAAAATGCTAGGGTTGCACCGATGCTGTGTTTTGTTTTTTTTTTATCGGCAAGTACGAGTACCGATACTTTGCGGTGCGATTTGCGTCAAAACTAAAAAAAAAAAATGGTGCAAATCGCATGCGATTTAAACACTAATGCGGTGCAATTCCTGTCCGAATCGCATGAGATTTCCCCCAGTACTCCTGTGTGTGTGTAGAGAGGGAAAAGCGCCACCTAATGGGCAGTTTAAAAATAAATGCTGGAACTTAACGGAGTAAATATCTGGTCATGTGCAAAATAATCTACGTAGGCTTCCTGGTCCGCCGATGATAGCAAATCAGGGCACCCGGAGGTGCTCACAGGGCTGAAGGAGAAGTTCCGGGACCCAGTGGGTATAGGGTGGAATTGATGTCAGCTTGGGGGGGGGGGGGGGGGGGCTGCCTCTACATCTCTTACAGCCTGAGCACCTCCAGAGGCCGTGATTAGCTATCATCGGTGGACCGGGACACCTATGCAAAATATTCTACATAGGTGTCCCGGTCCGCTGATGATAGCTAATCACGGCCTCTGGAGGTGCTCAGGCTGGAGGAGGTGTAAAGGCAGTCCACCCCCCAAGCTGAGATCAATTCCACCCTATACCCACAGGGTCCCGGAACTTCTCCTCCAGCCCTGTGAGCACCTCCGGTGGCCCCGATTTGCTATCATCGGCGGACCGGGACACCTATGTAGATTATTTTGCATGTGGCCAGATATGTACTGTGAGTTGTAACCTTGCCCGCTAGATGACGCTTTTCCCCTTTACACACACCCACAAGCAATGGGGGAAATTGCACCCCTTTCCTGTTCAAATCGCATGTGATTCTTTGCAGTGTGATTTGCGCCCCTTCATTTTGTATTGACGCAAATTGCACCGGTATCGGGAGCATTTGGGCGAGTAATGATACTTGTGCAAATGCTTGGTATCGGCACAGATACCAGTGTCGGTGCATCCCTAGAAAATGCGTGTTTCCTGGCTGTCACTGACACAAAACTGGAATGCATATAGGGACACACGGTGACAGCCAGGCGGCTAGCATTTTCAGAGATCAGCAATGGTGACCCCCATAATTCTCTTTAAAGTGTGTATTAAGATTTGGATGGCATGGTGAAGGGTTTAAACCTAAGTCAGGTGTTTTTTTCTGCCTGTGACCCCAGAGGGGGGAGGCTTCAGGTGATCAGTATTGTCCATTAGTCAGAAGTCACCCTGGGCTCATTGCACAGATATGAATATGGGGATCATCACACGGGGACAGACCAAGGGAGACAGGTTCTCCGAGACGTCATCTGAACAGTGGATCTAGACGAGACGATATAACCAGATGTAGACACAGGCGGACAAAACCGGGTTTGGCACTGGAATCAGCTCTTGATGAGGGTCAGGAACTCTTCTCGGGTTTTCGGATCCTCCCTGAAGACACCAAGCATGGTGCTCGTTACCGTCTTGCTGTTCATTTTCTGGACCCCTCTCATTACCATGCACATGTGGCTGGAAAAACATAAAACATACCACGTGAGCTACAACAGAACCACAGGGGCAAACTACAGCATGATGGTCTTCTAGATGGTGTATAGTGTTGGATGAGGCCCTAGAACAGCCGTTCCTAACAGGGGTCCTCCAAAGGTGGCTAGGAGCTCCTTGAGCATGCAGCAATTTCTGCCTCAGATAAGTTCCCATTAACAGAAATAATCTTTTTAGCTATCTGTAAGAAGAGCATTCTTCTCACTGACCACCAATGTAAGGAGCATTCTTCCCACTCATCACCAATGTAAGGAGCATTCTTCTCACTGATCACCAATGTAAGGAACATTCTTCCCACTCATCACCAATGTAAGGGACATTCTTCCCACTCATCACCAATGTAAGGAACATTCTTCTCACTGATCACCAATGTAAGGAGCATTCTTCCCACTCATCACCAATGTAAGGAACATTCTTCTCACTGATCACCAATGTAAGGAACGTTCTTCTCACTGATCACCAATGTAAGGAACATTCTTCTCACTGATCACCAATGTAAGGAACATTCTTCTCACTGATCACCAATGTAAGGAACATTCTTCCCACTCATCACCAATGTAAGGAACATTCTTCTCACTGATCACCAATGTAAGGAGCATTCTTCCCACTCATCACCAATGTAAGGAACATTCTTCTCACTGATCACCAATGTAAGGAACGTTCTTCTCACTGATCACCAATGTAAGGAACATTCTTCTCACTGATCACCAATGTAAGGAACATTCTTCTCACTGATCACCAATGTAAGGAACGTTCTTCTCACTGATCACCAATGTAAGGAACATTCTTCTCACTGATCACCAATGTAAGGAACATTCTTCCCACTCATCACCAATGTAAGGAGCATTCTTCTCACTGACCACAAATGTAAAGGGACCTTCTTCCCACTGATCACCAATGTAAGGGACCTTCTTCCCACTGATCACCAATGTAAGGGACATTCTTCTCACTGATCACCAATGTAAGGGACCTTCTTCCCACTGATCACCAATGTAAGGGACATTCTTCCCATTGATCACCACCAATTGACCATCCCATTAATGTACCCAGAGCTGTAACTATAGTAATTATTTGCAGTGGTTCCCTGAAACTAGAAAGTTATTTCAAGGTTTCTCAATGTTTAAAGGTTGAGAAGGACTGCTCTAGAACATGGTACTTATAACTGTATTGTAGCCTTAGACCTTGAAATGTCACAAACAATTGGGCTAAAACGCCAAAATATTTTCCAGTATTTGTTGGGTTCCATGCTTACCATAAATGCAATATTTCAGACTCCAGAACTAAATCGGCCTGGTGCTTGTGGAACCCCAACAATTCTAATGTTGTTCTAAGTCCACAATAATGGCTTGGTAGCACTCGGGGTCCCAATGGCTCACTGATGCTTGGAGGGTTGGTTCTAAGACAATGGCTCCCTGGCATTTTAAGGGATATGGAGAGTGGGGGGGGGGGGGGGGGGTAGGTTGGTCCTATGACAATGGCTCCTTGATATTTAAAGGAAAGGGGGGGCTAAGATGGTTCTTTGGCAATGGCTCCATGATATTTCTGGGTCCCATGATAATAGTTTGATAATGCTTGGGGATCCCATGATGTTTCGGGGGAAGGTTTGGGTAGGTTGGTCCTATGATAATAACTCATTGACATTTGGTGGGGGAGTTCGGTAGACTGGTCCCAAGACAATGGCTTTCTAATGTTTAGGGTTTCCACGACTATGGCTCTGTGACTAGTCAGGGTGGGTGGTCCTATGACAATGGCTCACTGTCATTCCTAGGTCTGATGACAAGGACTTGCTGACACTTGGGATCCCATGACAATAGTTTGCTGACACTTAGTGGTCCCACAGCATTGGATCCCTGATGTTTTGGTGGGTTGGTCCTATGATAATGGCTCGCTTACATTTGGTGGGGTTGGGGGCCGGTAGGTTGGTCCTTTGGCAATGGCTTCCAGACATTTGGGGGTATCAGGACTATAGTTCCCTGACTTTCCAGGGGGGTTGAGTGGGTTTGTCCTATGACAATGGCTTCCTGACATCTGGGGGTTCCACGACTATGGTTCCCTGACTTTTCAGGGGCGTTGGGTGGGATTGTCCTATGACAATGTCTTCTTGACACTTGGGGGTTCCATAACTATGGCTTTCTACTTTATTCAGAATTGAGAAGGTTCAGGCCGGGGTTCTACTTTACGTTATTACAACATTGACTTATGAATAATATATATGTTTGCCTTCTTATTGCGCTTCCTTTATTTGTCGGAGCAGAGAGACAGCATGGGGGGACTGGGCAGCAATGGTGACCTTCCACCTAGTGATGCACCGAAATTTCGGCCGCCGAAACATATCAGCCGAAAATGGCCTTTTCGGCAAAAAGCGGAAAAGGAAATTGCGCCGAAAATGGGGGTGGGGCCCCTTCCCTGGTGCCGTCAATTATGGGGGTGTCCTTCTGGCGCGGCAGTCCTCTCCTCTCTTCTCCTCCTCCCCTCCCTCCTCGCCACGATCTCCGTTGTGTCACAGAGCTTAACTACACAGACCGCAGTAATAATGTCCCGCCTCCTGTGACAGACGGCACACTGATCCAATGGTGGGACATTGAATCAGTGTGACGTGATTACAGGAGGCGGGACATTGTTACTGCAACCCGGGCAATTCAAATGCAGCTCCGTGACACACGGAGATAGCCGCTCTGATTCGGGAACTGGCAGGCTACATGACGGCACTGGCAAGCTGCATGATGGGCACAGGTGTGGCTGCATCTGAGGGGCAAACGTGGGCTGCATGACAGGCACTGGTGAGGCTGCATTGATCTCTTGTATCATGTCCCCAGTCTCTGACCATCTCCTGTACTATGTCTGCAGTCTCTGACCATCTCCTGTACTATGTCTGCAGTCTCTGACCATCTCCTGTACTATGTCTGCAGTCTCTGATCATCTCCTGTATTATGTCTGCAGTCTCTGATCATCTCCTGTATTATGTCTGCAGTCTCTGATCATCTCCTGTATTATGTCTGCAGTCTCTGACCATCTCCTGTACCATGTCTGCAGTCTCTGATCATCTCCTGTATTATGTCTGCAGTCTCTGATCATCTCCTGTACTATGTCTGCAGTCTCTGATCATCTCCTGTACTATGTCTGCAGTCCCTGATCATCTCCTGTACTATGTCTGCAGTCTCTGATCATCTCCTGTACTATGTCTGCAGTCTCTGATCATCTCCTGTACTATGTCTGCAGTCTCTGATCATCTCCTGTATTATGTCTGCAGTCTCTGACCATCTCCTGTACCATGTCTGCAGTCTCTGATCATCTCCTGTACCATGTCTGCAGTCTCTGACCATCTCTGCAGTCTCTGATCATCTCCTGTACTATGTCTGCAGTCTCTGATCATCTCCTGTACTATGTCTGCAGTCTCTGATCATCTCCTGTACTATGTCTGCAGTCTCTGATCATCTCCTGTACTATGTCTGCAGTCTCTGATCATCTCCTGTACCATGTCTGCAGTCTCTGACCATCTCTGCAGTCTCTGATCATCTCCTGTACTATGTCTGCAGTCTCTGATCATCTCCTGTATTATGTCTGCAGTCTCTGATCATCTCCTGTACTATGTCTGCAGTCTCTGATCATCTCCTGTACTATGTCTGCAGTCTCTGATCATCTCCTGTACTATGTCTGCAGTCTCTGATCATCTCCTGTACTATGTCTGCAGTCTCTGATCATCTCCTGTACTATGTCTGCAGTCTCTGATCATCTCCTGTACTATGTCTGCAGTCTCTGATCATCTCCTGTACTATGTCTGCAGTCTCTGATCATCTCCTGTACTATGTCTGCAGTCTCTGATCATCTCCTGTATTATGTCTGCAGTCTCTGATCATCTCCTGTAGTATGTCTGCAGTCTCTGATCATCTCCTGTACCACGTCTGCAGTCTCTGATCATCTCCTGTACTATGTCTGCAGTCTCTGATCATCTCCTATACTATGTCTGCAGTCTCTGATCATCTCCTGTACTATGTCTGCAGTCTCTGATCATCTCCTGTATTATGTCTGCAGTCTCTGACCATCTCCTGTATAAAAATATTTTTAAAAACAGTCACTTTTGTTATCGGTTTCGTTTTTTTCGGCCTAGTGTATTTTTCATTTTCGGTATCGGCACCAAAAAACCCATTTGGTGCATCCCTACTTCCACCTCCTAGTTCTTGAGCTCAGATTTGGGCTCAGAGTAGGTCATGCTAAATAAGAGAACCAATGAAAATGTTTCCTATATAAACCTTCAGTTATCTGAATGTCTCCTAATGGGTCTAATGTGTTTATTTCCTATGATCATCAGCTCCATCTAGCGGTCATAATGCAGTATTTATCTGGTTGAGGTATTTCAGGTGAATCCTGCATTATGACCACTAGATGGCGCTGACAATCATTAGACTGATTACTAGGATTTTTTTTTTTGCGATGGCTGTGCAAATGTTGAGACATTTTTACAGCAGATTTTTTTTTTTTAAATAAATAGACCCCTTTAGTGTTGGCTCCCTGTTATTTTCGACTCTTCAGTTTTCAGTATTTTAGTACATAGCTCTGTAAGATAGTGGAAGCTGCATCACCACAACAGGCTACAGTTTTGAATAAGCTGTGACATATTCCTGACTGGACGGATACATTTGGGTTTCAGGAATAAGAAGAGAGAACTTACCTAGCTTCTATGACCACACCCACACCGGCGGGCTGTAAGGCTTCTGTAATTGCGATGGCGATCTGTTTGGTAAGGCGTTCTTGAACTGCAGAAAATATAGAAAAAACAATGAAATCTAACGATCGTCCTTCTATAGACTCCAGAACTCGGGGTGCTTAAAGTGATACTCCACTGATAAGTGACCATCCCAATCCTCCAACCCACTTCATACAATGAAGGAATCCTGCTTCCGCTCTGTACATTCTGAGATTGGCTGTGTCTGTTATCGCAGCTTCCCTTTTACAGCCATGCTTCAAGCAGTAGGGATGTGTGTATGTATGTGTGTGTGTGTATATATATATATAATACACTGTATTAAAAGTATTGGGACACCTGCTTTTACACGCACATAAACTTTAATGGCATCCCAGTCCATAAAGACATGGATGAGCGAGTTTGGGGTGGAGGAACTTGACTGGCCTGCACAGAGTCCTGACCACAACCCCATAGAACACCTTAGAGCGGAGACACCCTCCTAAACCTTGTGGACGGCCTTCCCAGAAAAGGTGAAGCTGTTATAGCTGCAAAGGGCGGAGCCAACTCAATATTGAACCCTCTGGACTAAGACTGGGAGGTCATTAAAGTTCATGTGTGTGTAAAGGCAGGTGTCCCAATACTTTTGGTAACATTGTGTGTGTGTGTGTATATAATATATATTTAATAACAGATCCGGCCATGGCGGGATAGCTTACTGAAAAGCATGACTGTCCCTGCAAATCCGGGACAGTTGGCAAGTATGTGTACAATGTGTGTGCCAGTACAGGGCATCTTTATAATTTAGCAATGTATTGCCAGCATACTCCACCCCCCCCCCCCCAACAGTTATGGGAGGGGGGGATGTAGTAATTGAGAATGGTAAAAAAAAGTGGGGTTCCCCTTAATTATCCAGACCCTTGTCCAGCCTTGCAGCGGGGGGGGTCAGGAAGAGGAGAGCATCCCCCCCCCCCGTACCATACCAGGCCACCTGTCTTTCAACATTGTGGGGGTTCCATGCTTTGCACCCCCCCCCCTTTTAAAACGCCTAAATCCGAATGTTGGGGGACAACAGTCCCTTCCCCGCATCCTGTCCCCCAAAAATGAGTTGGGGTAATAGTAAATTAACGGGGGGGGGGGGGGGGGGGGCGGCGGCTTATGATGAGATTTGGAAGCCCTATTTGGGCAACCAGATATCTGCCCCTCCCAGGGAAATGAGTAAAGGGGTGACACCAATATTTGGGGGGGATCATTTGCATACACAGGTCTGTGTGCGCTGCCAAGTAAACAAGGAGGGGGGAGGGGCCAGCTGCTGCAGGGGCTCACAATGCAGCCCCCTCCCCCCCCCCCATCTCATTTATTATTTTTATTTTGTTGGAGTCTGCTGTTTGTCCCCCCGAACCCCCCCCCCTCCCCCACCCTCTCAGAATGCGTATATAAAATAAAATCTTGTATATTTCAGCCCCGAGCCGTCAGACGGAAAACCTGAATGAGAAATAACAATCTTTGTTTCCCTCTTAAATCCAGAAATGACCTCCATGGTGACCCGTCACCTCCGTGTGACGTCTCCTCCATGTGACGTCACCTCGCATGTCAGAACAATTAATATCCCCGTAAAGGGCAATACAACCCGCCGCCCTGCTTAGATCTCCGCGCTGGGCGCCCTGCGAGACGATCCGCCGTACAATCGCCGCGACCCCCCCAACTACTCATCGGACTCTCCAGGATACAAAGTGACAATCCGGTGAGGGACAGGAGGTGATCCATGGGGGTCACTGTACATTGTATAGAAATAAACCGATCGTCCACGTCAAACCACAAATATGAATAAATACATAAAAAGAAGTCCGTGTGACAGACGATCGTTACCGACTCGCTGGTTTTGTTTATGCATGTATGTGAATGTATTTATGTTGGGGGGGGGCGTTGGAGATCGGTGTCATTTACTCACAATATTATTTGATAGAGATATAAATGATAGAAATAAATATAGCTCATGGGGTTTCTTTTTTTTACCATAGCAGCTGTCTTACGGCTCCAGGATGGGGGGAGGGTGGCCGGTAAAATCCCCAGCCACTTGCACAGGTGGGGGTGGGGGTGGGGGGGGGGCTCCTCTCCTTCCATCATTCAGCACTGTGATTGGGGATGTCAGTCCCTCCAGCCCTGGTGGGAAGATCCATGCCTTCCCCCGATCACTCTGCTGGCCGCACTCCATTCCTATTCCAATGCTCTCCTGGTTGTCTATACTATACAGCAGCCTTAAATGGCAGACCGCGCCAGGCAGTCTGCAGCGCTGGATCCCTGGTGCACTACGCTCGTTGGTTGCTAGGACCGCCGTACTCCTAGCAACCAATGACTTCACCTGTGCGCCCGGCTCTCTTCAGCAAGTTCCTCCACCCAGCCCTCGTCTCCTCCTGCAGCACGTTGCTTCTTCAAGTTCCCACTGCTGCCCCCTGCCGGCCTGGAAGGACTTCATCAGGTGCACTTTTCTACCTTGTGATGGTTCACAACTCTGATGGGGTCACCTGCTCTATGGGGTCACTCTGATGGGGACACCTGCTCTATGGGGTCACTCTGATGGGGACACCTGCTCTATGGGGTCACTCTGATGGGGACACCTGCTCTATGGGGTCACTCTGATGGGGACACCTGCTCTATGGGGTCACTCTGATGGGGACGACACCTGCTCTATGGGGTCACTCTGATGGGGACACCTCAGGGCCGTCTTTAGCGCAGGGCAAACGGGGCACTTGCCCCGGGCCCAATCTTTGTTGGGGGGCCCGCGCTAGCCGTGAATTGGGGCCCCGATGACAGCTTTGCAGAGCGCACAGAGGACACGGGAGGATGTATTCCTCGCTAGCCAGCTGAGAGGGGGCGGGGCCGGGAGCTCCACTGACGCTCTGACCCCGCCCACGTGCAGCCTGTGTCCTCAGAAAAGAGCGTCTGTAGTGAGAGCCAGTGATCGGAGTGCGAGTGTCAGTGGAGCTTCCGGCCCCACCCCCTCTATACTGGCTGGTGAATACAGAGGTCCGGGGGCGGGGCCGGGAGCTCCAATGACACTCCCACTCCGATCACTGGCTCTCACTATAGGCGCTCTATGCCCAGTACACAGGCTGCACGTGGGCGGGGTCAGAGCGTCAGTGGAGCTCCCGGCCCCGCCCCTCTCAGCTGGCTAGCGCGGAATACATCCTCCCATGTCCTCTGTGCGCTCTGCAAAGCTGTCATCAGGGCGACAATTCACGGCCAGCGCGGGCCCCCCAACAAAGCATCAGTGGAGCTCCCAGCTGCTTTAGTGAGAGCAGAGAGTGGAAGCCCCGCCCACAGTCTTGAATGTATGTAATGAGTTTGGCTGGCCAGGTATGTCCTTACAACCATAAAATGCCTGACTGTTTAAACCCTGAGCTGTGTTATTTAACTGTAAAGCTGTGCATTGCTGAAAGTTCTCTGACCATCCCCTGTATAATGTCCGCAGTCTCTGATTGTCTCCTGCAGTATGTCCGCAGTCTCTGATTGTCTCCTGCAGTATGTCCGCAGTCTCTGATTGTCTCCTGCAGTATGTCCGCAGTCTCTGATTGTCTCCTGCAGTATGTCCGCAGTCTCTGATTGTCTCCTGCAGTATTTCCGCAGTCTCTGATTGTCTTCTGCAGTATGTCCGCAGTCTCTGGTAATCTCCTGCAGTATGTCCGCAGTCTCTGAGTGTCTCCTGCAGTATGTCCGCAGTCTTTGGTAATCTCCTGTAGTATGTCCGTAGTCTCTGAGTGTCTCCTGCAGTATGTCCGCAGTCTCTGGTAATCTCCTGCAGTATGTCCGCAGTCTCTGATTGTCTCCTGTAGTATGTCCGCAGTCTCTGAGTGTCTCCTGCAGTATGTCCGCAGTCTTTGGTAATCTCCTGTAGTATGTCCGCAGTCTCTGAGTGTCTCCTGCAGTATGTCCGCAGTCTCTGGTAATCTCCTGCAGTATGTCCGCAGTCTTTGGTAATCTCCTGTAGTATGTCCGCAGTCTCTGAGTGTCTCCTGCAGTATGTCCGCAGTCTCTGGTAATCTCCTGCAGTATGTCCGCAGTCTCTGATTGTCTCCTGCAGTATTTCCGCAGTCTCTGATTGTCTCCTGCAGTATGTCCGCAGTCTCTGATTGTCTCCTGCAGTATGTCCGCAGTCTCTGATTGTCTCCTGCAGTATGTCCGCAGTCTCTGATTGTCTCCTGCAGTATGTCCGCAGTCTCTGATTGTCTCCTGCAGTATGTCCGCAGTCTGAGTGTCTCCTGCAGTATTTCCGCAGTCTCTGAGTGTCTCCTGCAGTATTTCCGCAGTCTCTGGTAATCTCCTGCAGTATGTCCGCAGTCTCTGATAGTCTCCTGCAGTATGTCCGCAGTCTCTGAGTGTCTCCTGCAGTATTTCCGCAGTCTCTGATTGTCTCCTGCAGTATGTCCGCAGCCTCTGATTGTCTCCTGCAGTATGTCCGCAGTCTCTGGTAATCTCCTGCAGTATGTCCGCAGTCTCTGATTGTCTTCTGCAGTATGTCCGCAGTCTCTGAACCTCTCCTGTAGTATGTGTATTAATGTGCCCCTTTACTTGCTCAATTATTTGGGATTGCTCCACTGCTCAGTGAGAGGTAATGATGTGCATGAACCTCTAGCAACCAATCAGCAAACAGTAGTGATCTGCTTTAATCTCTAGCAACCAATCAGTAAGTGCTAATGATGTGCTGTAACCCCTAGCAACCAATTAGTGGGCGCTAATAATGTACATTAACCTCTAGCAACCAATCGGCAAGCAGAAATTATGTGTTGTAACCTCTAGAAACCAGCCATTGAGCAGTAATGATAGGCTGTAACCTCTGGCAAACAATTGCAATTGCTGCGTGATCTGCTGCAGTAAACTGATTTTGAGTCTACCTGCTATTTTTTGTATGTCTCAGAATGGAGGGGGGCCCCAAGAAAATGTTTGCCCAGGGCCCAATCAAAATTAAAGACGGCCCTGGGACACCTGCTCTATGGGGTCACTCTGATGGGGACACCTGCCCTATGGGGTCACTCTGATGGGGACACCTGCCCTATGGGGTCACTCTGATGGGGACACCTGCCCTATGGGGTCACTCTGATGGGGACACCTGCTCTATGGGGTCACTCTGATGGGGACACCTGCTTTATGGGGTCACTCTGATGAGGACACCTGCTCTATGGGGTCACTCTGATGGGGACACCTGCTTTATGGGGTCACTCTGATGAGGACACCTGCTCTATGGGGTCACTCTGATGAGGACACCTGCTCTATGGGGTCACTCTGATGGGGACACCTGCTTTATGGGGTCACTCTGATGAGGACACCTGCTCTATGGGGTCACTCTGATGGGGACACCTGCTTTATGGGGTCACTCTGATGAGGACACCTGCTCTATGGAGGGGGGCCCCAAGAAAATGTTTGCCCAGGGCCCAATCAAAATTAAAGACGGCCCTGGGACACCTGCTCTATGGGGTCACTCTGATGGGGACACCTGTTCTATGGGGTCACTCTGATGGGGACACCTGCCCTATGGGGTCACTCTGATGGGGACACCTGCCCTATGGGGTCACTCTGATGGGGACACCTGCCTTATGGGGTCACTCTGATGGGGACACCTGCCTTATGGGGTCACTCTGATGGGGACACCTGCCTTATGGGGTCACTCTGATGGGGACACCTGCTCTATGGGGTCACTCTGATGGGGACACCTGCTCTATGGGGTCACTCTGATGGGGACACCTACCTGATGGGGACACCTGCTCTATGGGGTCACTCTGATGGGGACACCTGCTCTATGGGGTCACTCTGATGGGGACACCTGCTCTATGGGGTCACTCTGATGGGGACACCTGCTCTATGGGGTCACTCTGATGGGGACACCTGCTTTATGGGGTCACTCTGATGAGGACACCTGCTCTATGGGGTCACTCTGATGGGGACACCTGCTCTATGGGGTCACTCTGATGGGGACACCTGCTTTATGGGGTCACTCTGATGAGGACACCTGCTCTATGGGGTCACTCTGATGGGGACACCTGCTCTATGGGGTCACTCTGATGGGGACACCTGCCCTATGGGGTCACTCTGATGGGGACACCTGCCCTATGGGGTCACTCTGATGGGGACACCTGCCCTATGGGGTCACTCTGATGGGGACACCTGCCCTATGGGGTCACTCTGATGGGGACACCTGCCTTATGGGGTCACTCTGATGGGGACACCTGCCTTATGGGGTCACTCTGATGAGGACACCTGCTCTATGGGGTCACTCTGATGGGGACACCTGCCTGATGGGGACACCTGCTCTATGGGGTCACTCTGATGGGGACACCTGCTCTATGGGGTCACTCTGATGGGGACACCTGCTTTATGGGGTCACTCTGATGAGGACACCTGCTCTATGGGGTCACTCTGATGGGGACACCTGCTCTATGGGGTCACTCTGATGGGGACACCTGCTTTATGGGGTCACTCTGATGAGGACACCTGCTCTATGGGGTCACTCTGATGGGGACACCTGCTCTATGGGGTCACTCTGATGGGGACACCTGCCCTATGGGGTCACTCTGATGGGGACACCTGCCCTATGGGGTCACTCTGATGGGGACACCTGCCCTATGGGGTCACTCTGATGGGGACACCTGCCTTATGGGGTCACTCTGATGGGGACACCTGCTCTATGGGGTCACTCTGATGGGGACACCTGCTCTATGGGGTCACTCTGATGGGGACACCTGCTTTATGGGGTCACTCTGATGAGGACACCTGCTCTATGGGGTCACTCTGATGGGGACACCTGCTCTATGGGGTCACTCTGATGGGGACACCTGCTCTATGGGGTCACTCTGATGGGGACACCTGCTCTATGGGGTCACTCTGATGGGGACACCTGCTCTATGGGGTCACTCTGATGGGGACACCTGCTCTATGGGGTCACTCTGATGGGGACACCTGCTCTATGGGGTCACTCTGATGGGGACACCTGCTCTATGGGGTCACTCTGATGGGGACACCTACCTGATGAGGACACCTGCTCTATGGGGTCACTCTGATGGGGACACCTGCTCTATGGGGTCACTCTGATGGGGACACCTGCTCTATGGGGTCACTCTGATGGGGACACCTGCTCTATGGGGTCACTCTGATGGGGACACCTGCTCTATGGGGTCACTCTGATGGGGACACCTGCTCTATGGGGTCACTCTGATGGGGACACCTGCTCTATGGGGTCACTCTGATGGGGACACCTGCTTTATGGGGTCACTCTGATGGGGACACCTGCTTTATGGGGTCACTCTGATGAGGACACCTGCTCTATGGGGTCACTCTGATGGGGACACCTGCTTTATGGGGTCACTCTGATGGGGACACCTGCTCTATGGGGTCACTCTGATGGGGACACCTGCCCTATGGGGTCACTCTGATGGGGACACCTGCCCTATGGGGTCACTCTGATGGGGACACCTGCCCTATGGGGTCACTCTGATGGGGACACCTGCCTTATGGGGTCACTCTAATGAGGACACCTGCTCTATGGGGTCACTCTGATGGGGACACCTGCCTGATGGGGACACCTGCTCTATGGGGTCACTCTGATGGGGACACCTGCTCTATGGGGTCACTCTGATGGGGACACCTGCCTGATGGGGACACCTGCCCTATGGGGTCACTCTGATGGGGACACCTGCCCTATGGGGTCACTCTGATGGGGACACCTGCCTTATGGGGTCACTCTGATGGGGACACCTGCTCTATGGGGTCACTCTGATGGGGACACCTGCTCTATGGGGTCACTCTGATGGGGACACCTGCCCTATGGGGTCACTCTGATGGGGAAACCTGCTCTATGGGGTCACTCTGATGAGGACACCTGCTCTATGGGGTCACCCTGATGGGGAGACCTGCCTGATGGGGACACCTGCCCTATGGGGTCACTCTGATGGGGACACCTGCCCTATGGGGTCACTCTGATGGGGACACCTGCTCTATGGGGTCACTCTGATGAGGACACCTGCTCTATGGGGTCACTCTGATGGGGACACCTGCCTGATGGGGACACCTGCCCTATGGGGTCACTCTGATGGGGACACCTGCCCTATGGCGTCACTCTGATGGGGACACCTGCCTTATGGGGTCACTCTGATGGGGACACCTGCCTTATGGGGTCACTCTGATGGGGACACCTGCTCTATGGGGTCACTCTGATGGGGACACCTGCCCTATGGGGTCACTCTGATGGGGACACCTGCCCTATGGGGTCACTCTGATGGGGACACCTGCCCTATGGGGTCACTCTGATGGGGACACCTGCTCTATGGGGTCACTCTGATGAGGACACCTGCTCTATGGGGTCACTCTGATGGGGACACCTGCCTGATGGGGACACCTGCTCTATGGGGTCACTCTGATGGGGACACCTGCCCTATGGGGTCACTCTGATGGGGACACCTGCTCTATGGGTTCACTCTGATGGGGACACCTGTTCTATGGGGTCACTCTGATGGGGACACCTGCTTTAGTTGGTCACTCTGATGGGGACATTTGATGTAAGGGGGCACCAAAATGAACCTTCGCCTGAGTAGACAAATCCTTGCACTGGCCCCGGTTACATCATACACTTGATGACATCACAGCTCACCTTGTAGTCTCCTGCTGTAGATTTCCACAATCCTAAAAGAAAAGAAAATGATAGTTTTTGTTACTTTGATGCAGCGATGAAAGAAGCTTTAACATGATATACATTGATTTAGTCCGAATAATTCACACATTGGTTTTCCAGTGAACATTATCACTGTGACAACACCCACCCAGCCAAAGCTTTCAATCCTGTAAACCTACCTATATAAACTCAGCACAGGGATGGTGGGAACCCCTCATAATGGGCACAGCGGGTATACAGACCCAGGAACTCAGCACAGGGATGGTGGGAACCCCTCATAATGGGCACAGCGGGTGTACAGACCCCAGAACTCAGCACAGAGATGGTGAGAACCCCTCATAATGGGCACAGCGGGTGTACAGACCCGGGAACTCAGCACAGGGATGGTGGGAACCCCTCATAATGGGCACAGCGGGTGTACAGACCCAGGAACTCAGCACAGGGATGGTGGGAACCCCTCATAATGGGCACAGCGGGTGTACAGACCCAGGAACTCAGCACAGGGATGGTGGGAACCCCTCATAATGGGCACAGCGGGTGTACAGACCCGGGAACTCAGCACAGGGATGGTGGGACCCCCTCATAATGGGCACAGCGGGTGTACAGACCCGGGAACTCGGCACAGAGATGGTGGGAACCCCTCATAATGGGCACAGCGGGTGTACAGACCCGGGAACTCGGCACAGAGATGGTGGGAACCCCTCATAATGGGCACAGCGGGTGTACAGACCCGGGAACTCGGCACAGAGATGGTGGGAACCCCTCATAATGGGCACAGCGGGTGTACAGACCCGGGAACTCGGCACAGAGATGGTGGGAACCCCTCATAATGGGCACAGCGGGTGTACAGACCCGGGAACTCAGCACAGGGATGGTGGGAACCCCTCATAATGGGCACAGCGGGTGTACAGACCCGGGAACTCAGCACAGGGATGGTGGGAACCCCTCATAATGGGCACAGCGGGTGTACAGACCCGAGAACTCAGCACAGGGGTCTCCTTGATACATGTTGGGTGGTCTCTCTCCAGCATCTATTTTAACATGGAGGTATATACTTCAGGTGGACAATCCCTTGAATATGAAAGAAGAAAAACCAACCCACCCCATAGGGGGGCCAATTATATCTGACCTTCCTCCAGCACAGGTGTATTGGTTGATTCGGGTTCCTATATTTCACCCTTAAGCTGGCTTTGCATGGATGGAAATCTGGTTCAGTGGGTTCCCGGGTTGATCCATGTATGGTCCTTGATCTTCATTGTACGACGGCACTGTTTGATTTTTGCCTCTCCATCAGAGCCGCAGGATATAGCCGGCGGTGCTGATCAGTGAATTCTGACGGAGGAGGGGTCTCCCCACTATCAGAACACAATAAGCTCAGCAGGAGGATCAGCTGTGTGGATGGAGAATCGGGTCCTTCTTTCCGCTGGTTGCCCAATAATCTGCCCCGTGTCTGAGGACCATCAATAAACCTTCATTCAAATATCGGGTTTGTAGATGTGATTTGTTTATTTTCCCTTCTATATGTTCTCAGCCCACAATACCACCCCCACCCCCCCCACCACCCCACCCCCCCGCCGGACATTTCGTACAGTTTGAGTAAAAGAAAAAAGGGGATTTTTCTGCGTATTTCTGGTTAATCCTCATAACGTTCGTCTCCCGCTCCTCCGGCCGCCGGCCTCCGCTCTCCTAAATGTCAAATTTAATTGGAAAAAAGTCAGCGCTGTGTCTTCAAAATGCTAAAGGAAGATCAATTCCAAATCTTCTGCAAATAATCGTCTGTACACCGCTGTGCGGGTGAGGGGAGGACTCCGGAGAAGGGGGACTCTGAAAGGGTAAAGGTCTCCAGTGTGAAATCATTTCTTAAAGGGGAAATACTATAGTTGTGTGTTTTTGTTTTTTTGCTAGTTTAGGTTTAAGGCCGAGTTCATACATCTGTGAATTGGATGTCATTCGCATGACGGGAGAGTGTGATTGGCGCTCAATGGAGCCGATTCACACAGGTAATGGGCGGGGGGCACGGCCCGCATTCAAAAAGGGCCTATAGGTACTATTCCTCCCACTGACACCAATGATGGGGCACTATTCCTCCCACTGATACCAATGATGGGACACTATTCCTCCCACTGATACCAATGATGGGGCACTATTCCTTCCACTGACACCAATGATGGGGCACTATTCCTCCCACTGACACCAATGATGGGGTACTATTCCTTCCACTGACACCAATGATGGGGTACTATTCCTTCCACTGACACCAATGATGGGGTACTATTCCTTCCACTGACACCAATGATGGGGTACTATTCCTTCCACTGACACCAATGATGGGGTACTATTCCTTCCACTGACACCAATGATGGGGTACTATTCCTTCCACTGACACCAATGATGGGGTACTATTCCTTCCACTGACACCAATGATGGGGCACTATTCCTCCCACTGACACCAATGATGGGGCACTATTCCTCCCACTGACACCAATGATGGGACACTATTCCTCCCACTGACACCAATGATGGGGCACTATTCCTCCCACTGACACCAATGATGGGGCACTATTCCTCCCACTGACACCAATGATGGGACACTATTCCTCCCACTGATACCAATGATGGGGCACTATTCCTCCCACTGACACCAATGATGGGGCACTATTCCTCCCACTGATACCAATGATGGGGCACTATTCCTCCCACTGATACCAATGATGGGACACTATTCCTCCCACTGATACCAATGATGGGGCACTATTCCTCCCACTGACACCAATGATGGGGCACTATTCCTCCCACTGACACCAATGATGGGACACTATTCCTCCCACTGATACCAATGATGGGGCACTATTCCTCCCACTGACACCAATGATGGGACACTATTCCTCCCACTGATACCAATGATGGGGCACTATTCCTCCCACTGATACCAATGATGGGGCACTATTCCTCCCACTGATACCAATGATGGGGCACTATTCCTCCCACTGATACCAATGATGGGGCACTATTCCTCCCACTGACACCAATGATGGGGCACTATTCCTCCCACTGACACCAATGATGAGGCACTATTCCTCCCACTGACACCAATGATGGGACACTATTCCTCCCACTGACACCAATGATGGGGCACTATTCCTCCCACTGACACCAATGATGGGGCACTATTTCTCCCACTGATACCAATGATGGGACACTATTCCTCCCACTGACACCAATGATGGGGCACTTTTCCTCCCACAGACACCAATGATGGGGCACTATTTCTCCCACTGATACCAATGATGGGGCACTATTCCTCCCACGGACACCAATGATGGGACACTATTCCTCCCACTGATACCAATGATGGGGCACTATTCCTCCCACCGATACCAATGATGGGACACTATTCCTCCCACTGACACCAATGATGGGACACTATTCCTCCCACCGATACCAATGATGGGACACTATTCCTCCCACTGATACCTATAATGGGACACTATTCCTCCCACTGACACCAATGATGGGGCACTATTCCTCCCACTGATATCAATGATGGGGCACTATTCCTCCTACTGACACCAACGATGGGGCGCTATTCCACCCCCCCCACTGATACCGACGATGGGGCGCTATTCCCCCCCCCCCACACTGATACCAACGATGGGGCACTATTCCCCCCCCCCCACTGATACCAATGATGGGGCGCTACCCCCCCCCCCCCCCACTGATACCAATGATGGGGCACTATTCCTCCCACTGATACCAATGATGGGACACTATTCCTCCCACCGATACCAAGGATGGGGCACTATTCCTCCCACTGACCCCATAGGGAAGATACATTGCGACATTATTGGATAAAATTGTATTTTCACACACCGGTTTGATACATGAGCGAATACAACATCTTCCCCAATAGGAGATGACCCCCCCCCCCCATGGGCTGATTATAACCATTGAACATCTGGAGCACATTGCCTCCCCCCGATAATTCTCTCCCTCCTCCATGTTTTCCCATAAAACCAATGTCTGCTCATTGTAGATCCCATCCCCCGCCATGGGCACTATCATCACTCACTATTTACACAGACGCCTCTGATGAATGGATGATGTCACAGCGCCGCTCTCTATACAATTCTCCAAATGAATGAATCAAGGACACAATCTGCACTTACCTGGCCAGCTTGCTGAGCCCCAGCACTTGTTTGTTGGGTAGATAACCTATGTGCACCTGCAGGGAGCAGAGGAGGGGGGGAGGGGTGAGTGTGCAGCAAGCAAATAATTACACAGCAGCAAATGTAAAGAGCCCGATGGGGGCCCCGAGGATCTGTACACACAGGAGCAGAATTATCAATGTAACATTTCTGAAATAGAAAGCTTTCATGTGATCTACACTCTTTGCTGTTCCATATTTCTGTCACTGTATTAAAGTGTATGTCTGGGCAAAATCTACAGTGCCTTGCAAAAGTATTCACCCCCCCCCCCTTGCCATTTTTCGTGTTTTGTTGCCTCACAACCTGGAATTAACATTGATTGTTTGAGGATTTGCATCATTTAATTTACAGAACACGCCCACAACTTTGAAGATGGTTTTTTATTATTGTGAAGCAAACAACAAATAGGACAAAATAACAGAAAAAGTCAATGTGCATAAGTATTCACCCCCCTAAAGTCAATGCTTTGTAGAGCCACCAATCACAGCTCCAAGTCTCTTTGGATAAGTCTCTATGATCTTCCCACATCTCACCACTGGGATTTTTGTCCATTCCTCCTCGCAGAACTGCTCCAGCTCCTTCAAGTTGGATGGTTTGCGCTTGTGAACAGCAATCTTTAAGTCTGACCACAGATTTTCTATTGGATTGAGGTCTGGGCTTTGACTAGGCCATTCCAACACATTTCCATGTTTCCCCTTAAAACCACTCAAGTGTTGCTTTAGCAGTGTGTTTGGGGTCATTGTCCTGCTGGAAGGTGAACCTCCGTCCTAGCCTCAATCACACACAGAGTGCTACAGGTTTTACTCAAGAATATCCCTGTATTTAGCACCATCCATCTTTCCCTCAACTCTGACCAGTTTCCCAGTCCCGACTGCTGAAAAACATCCCCACAGCATGATGCTGCCACCACCATGTTTCACAGTGGGGATGGTGTTCTTTGGGTGATGTGATGTGTTGGGTTTGCACCAGACATAGCGTTTTCTTTGATGGCCAAAAAGTTGAATTTTAGTCTCATCAGACCAGAGCACCTTCCTCCATACATTTTGGGAGTCTCCCACATGCCTTTTCACAAACTCAAAACGTGCCATTTTGTTTTTTGCTGAAAGTAATGTCTTTCTTCTGGTCACTCCGCCATAAAGCCCAACTGTATGGAGCGTACGTCTTATTGTCGTCCTATGTACAGATACTCCAGTCTCTGCTGTGGAACTCTGCAGCTCCTCCAGGGTTATCTTAGGTCTCTGTGCTCCTCTCTGAATAATGACCTCCTTGCCCGCTCCGTGAGTTTTGGTGTGCGTCCGTCTCTTGGCAGGTTTGCTGTTGTGCCATGTTCTTTCCATTTGGTTATGATAGATTTGATGGTGCTCCTAGGGATCATCAAAGATTTGGATATTTTTTTATAACCTAACCCTGACTTGTACTTCTCAACAACATTGTCCCTTACTTGTTTGGAGAGTTCCTTGGTCTTCATGGCAGTGTTTGGTTAGTGGTGCCTCTTGCTGAGGTGTTGCAGCCTCTGGGGCCTTTCACAAAGGTGTGTCCATGTAATGACAGATCATGTGACACTTAGATTGCACACAGGTGGACATCATTTCACTAATTATGTGACTTCTGGAGGTAATTGGTTACACCAGAGCTTTTTATGGGCTTCATAACAAAGGGGGTGAATACATACACACATGACAATTATCAGTTTTTTATTTCTGAAAACTGGTTTTGTCTATTTTTCTAATTTTACTTCACCAACTTAGACTATTGTGTTCTGATCATCACATATAATTCAGATTAAAAAAGCATTGAACTAAAGGCTGTAATGTAACAAAATAGCTAAAAAGCCAAGGGGGGTGAATACTTTTGCAAGGCACTGTATGTCCATACCATCAATATACTCCCTACCCTGTGTACAAACCATCGATATATTCCCTACCCTATAAATATAAAGATGTTTTTTAATACACCTTTCCATATATAATCAGCTATAAATATGAAAATAAGATAATTAAAAATAGTAACAATCTATTTTGGGGCATAAATTCTGTAAATGGTCGGCCATGCCAAGTGAGCGACACCCGGTGGTTATTATGCAGAACAGCAGAAGCTCAACACGGCACCCATTAATTCCGGGGTCCTCAAACTATGGCCCTCCCAGGTGTTCAGGAACTACAATTCCCATCATGCCTAGTCATGTCTGTGAATGTCAGAGTTTTGCAATGCCTCATGGGACTTGTAGTTCCCGGGACAGCTGGAGGGCCGTAGTTTGAAGATCCCTGCATTAGATCATCGCCATCAGTGTAGCTCCGGCTCTAACAGTGATTTGCAGCTCCCACAATATACATGTATTGATGAATGCAGAGCTGCACTGATTTGTGTCTTTTGTATCTTCCCGGAGTTCCTCTTTACACGCGGGTCAGAATCGGATTAATCCTCTCAGGGCGCGCTGCGCTCATTATTGCCGCCCTCGCCATGTCATTTCACTTTAGTCACAAGAATTGATTTTTATATTTTCTGCTGGCAAATAACATAATGACACCCGGCAGCCTGAAAGGGCCGCGCCAATTATCACAGACGTCTCAAAGAGCGAACCGCGGCTGTCAGACAAAAACGACCGAACGTTCAGGAAGGCGGCTGGAATTTGGTGACAAACAGACTAAGTGGTGGAATTACCTTTCCGATGAAGGGGACCAAGTGGTGCTCACACATGGAGAACATGTCGATGTCCTTCACTATCACCATCTCATCGTGATCCTCATCGAAGATGGCGTCATTCAGGACGTCTGAAAAGAGATTTCACCCGATTAATAAAACCGGAGATGAGATCGATAAAGAAAACCAAATCTTAAAGAAAACTCAGTCATGGAGCCTAAATACGGGACCACTGCTATATCTTGGCTGGTTTACAGTGCCTTGAAAAAGTATTCATACCCCTTGAAATTCTCCACATTTTGTCATGTTACAACAAAAAACATAAATGTATTTTATTGGGATTTTATGTGATAGACCAACACAAAGTGTCACATAATTGTGAAGTGGAAGGAAAATGATAAATGATACAAATAAATATGTGAAAAGTGGGGGGGGGGAGGGGTATTTGTATGGCGCCCCCCGGAGTCAATACTTTGTAGAACCCCCTTTCTCTACAAGTCTTTTTGGGGATGTCTCTACCAGCTTTTGCACATCTAGAGAGGACATTTCTGCCCATTCTTCTTTGTAAAATATCTCAAGCTCTGTCAGATTGGATGGAGAACGTCTGTGAACAGCAATTTTCAAGTCTTGCCGCAGATTCTCAATGTGATTTAGGTCTGGACTGTGACTGGGCCATTCTAACACATGAATATGCTTTGATCTAAACCATTCCATTGTAGCTCTGGCTGGATGTTTCGGGTCGTTGTCCTGCTGGAAGGTGAACCTCCGCCCCAGTCTCAAGTCTTTTGTAGACTCCAACAGGTTTTCTTCTAAGATTGTCCTGTATTTGTCTCCATCCATCTTCCCATCAACTCTGACCAGCTTCCCTGTCCCTGCTGAAGAAAAACCATCCCCACCACATGAAGCTGCCACCACCATGTTTTCACGGTGGGGATGGTGTGTTCAGGGTGATGTACAGTGTTAGTTTTCCCCACACATAGCGTTTTACTTTAGGCCATAAAGTTGAATTTTTGGTCTCATCTGACCAGATCACCTTCTTCCACATGTTTGCTGTGTCCTCCACATGGCTTCTCACAAACTACAAACAGGACTTCTTATGACTTTCTTTCACCAATGTCTTTCTTCTTGTCACTCTTCCATAAAGAGCAGATTTGTGGAGAACACGACTAATAGTTGTCCTGTGGACAGATTCTCCCACCTGAGCTGTGGATCTCTGCAGCTCCTCCAGAGTTACCATGGACCTCTTGGCTCTTCTCTGATGAATGCTCTCCTTGCCCGGCCGGTCAGTTTAGGTGGACGGCCATGTCTTGGTAGGTTTGCAGTTGTGCCATACTCTTTCCATCTTCTGATGATGGATTGAACAGAGCTCCGTGAGATGTTCAAAGCTTGGGAGATATTTTTTTATAACCTAACCCTGCTTTATACTTCTCCACAACTTTATCCCTGACCTGTCTGGTGTGTTCCTTGGCCTTCATGATGCTGTTTGTTCACTAAGGTTCTCTAACAAACCTCTGAGGGCTTCACAGAACAGCTGTATTTATACTGAGGTGAAATGACACACAGGTGGACTCTATTTATGAATTAGGTGACTTCTGAAGACAATTGGTTCCACTAGATTTTAGTTAGGGGTATCAGAGTAAAGGGGGCTGAATACAAATGTCCCTCCCCCCCCCCCTCCCTTTCACATTTTTATTTTATATTATCATTCATTTCCCTCCTCTTCACAATTATGTGACACTTTGTGTTGGTCTATCACATAAAATCCCAATAAAATACATTTACGTTTTTGGTTGTAACATGACAAAATGTGGGAAATTTCAAGGGGTATGAATACTTTTTCAAGGCACTGTATAAAACCAGCAAGTCTCAGTGACACAACAGGAAGTGAGATGAAATGTCGGGGGGGGGGGGGGATCCCGCTTTATGAGAAAGTAACATTTTAGATTCTCTTTCGACTTTACAATCTATCATATATATAATATATTGTATATCTCAGTACACCATTGTTCTAGTACAGTAATATTAGTATACTATATATGTTTTAACATTGTCATTATTTTTTTAACAGATAATATTTTAATTTTTCATTTTGGACTGCACAGATTTATTATCAGAATTCCAATGACTTTATCTGGAATAACATACATATTGTAATATATAATGGTATACTGTAAGATGATTGTAATATATAATAGTGTGTATGTGTAGAGAGAGAGATTACAGTATAAAATGATATGTTACAGTATACTATTATAATGTGCCGCACTATCCTAAATAAATAGCACAATAATAGATGGTAAATAAAAATCCTCCTAACCAAATATGTTATAAAAGCATAAGCATGCAGTGAATATATAAATCAATTGTGATAATAAACCCCAAAGTCAATTAATGTCCATAAATCACAAACCATATAAAGTCCTTGGAATTCTGATAATAAAATCTGTGCAGTCCAAAATTTTAAAATTAAAATAGTAAAATCCTTTAAGTGTATCTTCTCAAAATACTATAATTTATGATGGATAGTAATATATAATTTACTGTAAAATATGATTGTAATATATAATATTGTGTGTATATAGATAGATATCATATGTTACAGTATACTATAGCTGTCTATATTCCAGTATATCAAGTTCTAGTACACTATTATAGTATATCAGATGTTATAGTGTATCATTGTATGTTATATTGTATAGTGTATCATTGTATGTTAGCGTATATTATTATATATTGTATCGGTATATATTTACAATAGTGTCTCATATTACAGTCACTTTTCTATATCCCCCTTCATACACGATGAACGCAGTTTCTGTAGATGGGATTGGTCGCCATATGGTGGCAAAATATTGACTTTAGTGATATTCGCTGTCAGTCCCGGCAGCTGATTTCCTCCGCCGTCTATGAAGGGAACACGATGTGATAAGAGGACAGTTTTAATTTCCTGTGTCCTGTCCGCCTCATACAGGTAACCGTGGAAACGCAAATCTGCGTCATTTTCCTCCTTTCATTAAGTTAATCGCACTTTGAATGTTCTTTGATCTCGTTTGCCGTTTATTGCGTCCGGGGTGGCGGGATCCGAGCGACGTGCAGCCAGCGCCAAGATCACCGCGGAGGGGGCGGGGGAGCAGATTTCAGGGGAGGATGTCACACTTCTGTACTGTTGTTGTTGTTTTTATGATCATTATTATTGTTATTATTGGTAAATGTATTATTATTATTATTATTATTATTATTATTATTATGACCTCCTTGTACAATATGACTTTTGGAATAATCTCCGGCGATTTGATTGCAGACGGAATTCTCAATCTTTTTAAACTTGCAGCTTTCATTAGAAAACAGTCCCCGGTGATCCCGCCATGAAGGCCCTTGTACAGCCACTTCCTGTTATAGGGTGACAACACTCTGGCCCCTGCCCCCAACTATCCTTCTGTGTTGTCACCCTGTCACAGGAAATGGCTGAAAAGAGGCCACAAGAGATCAGCAGCTCTGAAATGCGGCAAAGGATGAAAAAAAAAAAAAAAAAAAAAAAAAGGGGAAATAAACTTTTTGGGTTTTTTACGTTTAAAAATGTGGATTCTATAGGAGACGTTTTTGGGGGGTAAAATAGTTATTTCAGCATTTCAAGTTTTATATCTCAGACTCTTATTATAACTCCCACCTGGCTCCATTTTTTTGCTCTCCACATCAGACCACCCCAGAACCCCAAAACTGTCACCAACCAGCAGGATGTGCAGGACTTTAAATCCCCCCCCCCCCCCCCCTGCACAGTTGTACTCCTTGTATACACAGTATCTCACAAAAGTAAGTACACCCATCAGTGACATTTGTGTAAATCTTTTCTTCTATCTTTTCATGTGACAACACTGAAGAAATGACACTTGTCTACAATGTAAAGTAGTGAGTGTACAGCTTGTATAACAGTGTAAATTTACTGTCCCCTCAAAATAACTCAACACACAGCCATTAATGTCTAAACCACTGGCAACAAAAGTCAGTACACCCCTAAGTGAAAATCTCCAAATTGGGCCCAAAGTGTCAATATTTTGTGTGGCCTCCATTATTTTCCAGCACTGCCTTAACCCTCTTGGGCATGGAGGTCACCAGAGCTTCACAGGTTGTCACTGGAGTCCTCTTCCCCTCCTCCATGATGACATCACAGAGCTGGTGGATGTTAGAGACCTTGCGCTCCTCCACCTTCTGTTTGAGGATGTCCCACAGACGATCAATAGGGTTTAGGTCTGGAGACATGCTTGGCCAGTCCATCACCTTTACCCTCAGCTTCTTTAGCAAGGCAGTGGTGGTCTTGGAGGTGTGTTTGGGGTGGTTATCATGTTGGAATACTGCCCTGCGGTCCAGTCTCTGAAGGGAGGGGATCATGCTCTGCTTCAGTATATCACAGTACATGTTGGCATTCATGGTTCCCTCAATGATCTGTAGCCCCCCAGTGCCGGCAGCACTCATGCAGCCCCAGACCATGACACTCCCACCACCATGCTTGACTGTAGACAAGACACACTTGTCTTTGTCCTCCTCACCTGCTTGCCCCCACACACGCTTGTCACCATCTGAACCAAATACGTTTATCTTGGTCTCATCAGACCACAGGACATGGTTCCAGTAATCCATGTCCTTAGTCTGCTTGTCTTCAGCAAACTGTTTGTGGACTTTCTTGTGCATCATCTTTAGAAGAGGCTTCCTTCTGGGATGACAGCCATGCAGACCAATTTGATGCAGTGTGCGGCGTATGGTCTGAGCACTGACAGGCTGACCCCCCCACCCCTACAACCTCTGCAGCAATGCTGGCAGCACTCATACGTCTATTTCCCAAAGACAACCTCTGG